>NC_138759.1:108226888-108266888 GCF_965113315.1 Podarcis vaucheri
CCAGCGCTGTAAAAATTAAAATAATAAAATCTTCCCCCTCCCCTCCCCCCTCTTCTTGCTCTTCGATACAACCATTCTAGACAGTCAGGGTACTGTATTCGTTGGGCTAAGGCTGGGCTGTTAGCTAAATTAAGCCATTGTGACTCAAAATCCTCCTTTAATAAGGTTCATGCTGTCTACAACTTCATCATTTTCTGCTGAATGATAATTACTTTATTCAATCATGTTCAAGGTTTTAGTGAAAGCTAGCATTGATTGATTAACTTCAATTACCATGCTTACATTTGCATAGATAAAAACTGCTTTTCAATTTGTGAGTGGCACGCCAGTGGAAACCCTGCGCTGATATTTGCATTTCAATGTGAACAGTGAAGAATAAAGGTGGGAGAGAGGTCTGATCAGTGCTAAGCCCTTTCTGCTTCAGTGCTTAAGCAGTTTTTTCCCATAAACACTCTTGTTATGATGTTAGTTTGTTCAATCCAGTCTGAGGGTAACCGATGGAGCCTCCTGTTTGACAAGCGTGCATGACAATCGTAACCGGGCGGACTGGGAAATCCGAAAAGTCAAGACTTCTCGACAGAAGCTAGGCTGTGCACCATGCAAATTAAACAGACAAAATTCTCCCTGCGACTACAATGGGAGCGCAGAGTGCCCCTCCGGTGCTTTCAAAAGCAGCCTTGTCAGCTATTGATTTAGACTCCAAATTTCGACTTTGCTCTTTCCGTGGAGGGAGTCTGGTGTGACTCAGCGAATTGAAACAACAACAACAAACTCGCCGGCTGCCTGCCTCTCCTTTGCCAGTTCCACCAGGGCAAAAGTCCCAAGGAGCAAATGAGCAACTTGTAACACGATCACGCTTTAGAAAAGGACCCCCGCCTCAATACACTGGCGTTTTTATTCAGCCAGCTCAATACTAGCTGCACTTTCTTTGGTGCAAAGTGGAGGCGTTCTTCGGAGTTGGTGGTTTGATGAATCCTTCGAAAGTTGCAAAGCAGGAGAGGACTATCCCAAATTTCCAAGTTCAGGGCTTCCGGATAGCAGGGGTAGTTGTCAGTGGTCTTGCCAGGGCAGGATTTTGGGGCAGAAGTTGCCATAGAATGGGCAGGGGGAGCTCCAAGCACAGCTGGGCTGGCACACCCTTCTCCAGTTTTAATACGAATTTAAGCAAATTAATACAATTGCCATCCCCAGAGCCCACACATAAGCCTTGGCCCCCCGACATCCCAGTGTACATGGCCATACTTGCTCAGTCCCTGACCTTCCCAATGTTGAGCAGGGAAGGCCTGGGGGGGACGAACGAACTCACATTTCCTTGAACACAAGCAGAGTGCCTGGGAACTGGCTGTATGAGGGTCCCTTGTCGCATGGTGTGTGTGTATGCATTCTCTTCATGTTCCAAACCCTTGCAGACCATCCTGCTCCACGCTAGAAATGTTGCAGACTGGGCTGGTGGGGCAATGTTCATGGGGGTTAATAGGGTGCGCATACCTGCCAACATGTTGAGTCCCAAAACCGTCATGCGCGTCTTCCCGTCCGTGCTCCTCCATGAGCCATGTGACTTATATGAGATTGTGAAGCTCCCAAAAAGTGTTTTTTCGTGGCCATGCTTTCAGGGCGACCAAAAATGTGTGTGATGGTGCCCCCCCAGCACTTTTTTCGGGGCAAGATATTGGCACTCAAAATGGTGCTCTTGCAGGAAAAATTGGGATGTCCCAGTTTTCCTGAGATCCTTTACGGGTATGGGTGGCACTTTCATGCCTCCAAGGATTAGGTTTTGCATGGCATGGTTCACGCAGAACAGAACTGCAAGTGATAAGAGACATGGAGCCATTGCAGAAAATGGTAGCCTGGATAACCTTCCACTGCCCTCCTCTGTAACACGCAGTAGAGCTTTACCTTATATCCTGACCACCTTATACCATGTTTTTCCCACCCTGCACCATTTCAGCAGTTGGTGCTGAAAAAAATGAGGAAGTTCTCAAAATAATGGCATCAGAGTGCAGACTACGATGTCCTCTATGCTATGGAGAAAGAAGGTGAGAACTCTACATGGGGCTGCCATTTTCAGCCATGTGTTTCTTATGGCAGAGCACAGAAGGAGCGTCTCCACTCCCATCATTCAGCCCATGCACTGAGGTCCAGTGCTGAGGGTCTTCTGGTGGTTCCCTCACTAGGAGAAGTGACGTTACAGGGAACCAGGCAGAGGGCCTTCTTGGTAGTGGTGCCCTCCATGTGGAATGCCCTCCCATAAGAACTACACAACTTTTAGAAGACATCTGAAGGCAGCCCAGTATCAGGAAGTTTCAAATGCTTTATTATGATTTTATATGTGTTGGAAGCAACTCAGCCAGATGCACAGGGTATAAATCTCCTCCTCCTCCTCTTTGGTCTATGTCATCTTCCTGGTTCACACTTTGGCCCCTTCAGTTTAAAGGTGATTGGGAACAAATGCTCAGACAATACCCTGCCAGAGAATTTAGGAACTTGTGGCTGACAATCGTACGTTCGGCAGAGCAGAGGAAGTGCCTTGTACTGGCCAGCAGAGACTACCCTGGGCTTCAGGCAGTATTTTGTCCCAGCCCTGTGTGGATCTTCTGCGTGCGAGGCAAATTTTCTGTTACTGGGTTACAGCCCTGGTCTGATTTGGAATAAGTCGACTCATTCTATTGCCCTTTTAAAGTGCCAACGAACCTTTTTATTGGGCGCCTGAATATCGGAGCATCAAGGAATGGAAGTGAGCAATACAAATCCGAACACGGAATTCCACAGGGAATGCAAAAGGAGTATCGGTCTCCTACTAAGGGGGTTAAAACAGTTTTCAGATGCTGCTGTTTGAATTCCCTGATGGCGTTATTGAAAGCCCCATGACTCTCGAAGCTGTTCTGCTTGGAAGTCTGCCAGGGCTTGGATTGATCTAGTGTCAAGGCTTGCCATAGAATCTACTGTAAGCTATCAGCAACCATTTCCAGCATCAATGAAAGGAAGCACCACCTGTGTGTATTTAAGGCTGAGTTCCCTATATGCACAGGGTGCCACTAGCTTTGAATTCATAACATTTGCAGGTAGAGTTCACCCGCCTCTCTGCTACATCGGGATGGTCAAAAATCCAAATCTCACCCTTTCATACCGTGAAGGCATTGCATGAAATGATATGCTGCTCTCTCCTTTTTGCACTGCACAGAATAATGCACAGCATTTTGAGTTTGGTAGAGTGGTCTTGTTTTGAGATGTACAACTTTTTAGGCATATGAGGAAGGCTTTTGTAATAGCCTTTCATCTCATTCTTGATTTCCTAAATTTTGGGGTGATGCAGCCGAGAGAAATTGAGTACAGGATATATCATGGATCTGAGTAAGCAGGGAAGTCATTCTTGGTAAAGTTTAGCAGGTGAACAGTTTCAAAGTGTCCCCTTTGACATAAGAACATGTGGTAGTCATGGTTAGTGTGTTGGAGACCAGGATTCAAATCCCCTCTCAGTCATTAAACCTTCAGGAGGACTTTTGTTCACTCACTGTCTCTCTAGCCACAGGGTTTCTGAGATGTCCTAGCCGTCCACCTGAATCTAATAGAACGAGGGATGCAGGCCGCAGTTATTTGACCTGCACCAGAACCAGGGGCAACCCCCAAACCAGCTAGGGAGCCGGCTTCCCGTAGTTTTTAGCACCTCTGCAGATGGTGAGCATGACTGTTGTCAAACTGGCATCTTTTCAGAGTTGCCCGGTGACTTACTACAACAATTTCATCCTGAGTTCCGGCACCTATTTTTCTTGAAAAAAAGCTCTGGTTACAACGCCTGCTGTGGCTGCAGAGACGGATATGTGAGAGACATGTTTCTGTCTCCTGTGTTGTTTTTGCTGTGTTTGCAGCACTGAAGTGAGCTCTGTGGGGCACACGCCTAGGCAGTGTGTATGGAGTTCCTGGGTTGCCCAGATGACAAGACCTCTCCCCCTCTCAGCCTCAGTGATGTGGTCCAAAGGAAAGCAGATCAAAACATAACCCTAGATGAATGGCACACACTCACTCCCCACGCCACCCCGGTTGGTTTCTTCAGAGCATCTAATAATAATAATAATTTATTATTTATACCTCTCCCATCTGGCTGGGTTTCCCCAGCCACTCTGGGCGGCTTCCAACAAAACAAGATAACCTATTAAACATTAAAAGCTTCCCTAAACAGGGCTGCCTTCAGATGTCTTCTAAAAGTTTGGTTGTTATTTTTCTTTTTGACATCTGGTGGGAGGGCGTTCCACAGGGCGGGTGCCACTACCAAGAAGGCCCTCTGCCTGGTTCCCTGTAACTTGGCTTCTCACAGCGAGGGAACCGCCAGAAGGCCCTTGGCGCTGGACCTCAGTGTCCGGGCAGAACGATGGAGGTGGAGACGCTCCTTCAGGTATACTGGACCGAGTCATACTTTTCCCTGTGACAAAAACTGTAGTAATCTAAATGCTACTTAATAATACTTCTGTGTTCAGAGCTCAAAAAGAAGAAGAAGGAAGTGTTATCAAGCTATTTTCTTCAGTCATTGTGTATTTAAGAAAGTGGGATGCATTGCAAAAATAAAATTAATCGGTCTTTCTGCCCCAAATGTCCCAAAACAAGGATGATTGCGACAGTGCCAAAAGGAAACTCCTGCTGTGAATAAATTGGATCATTTTAAAAATGATGTTCAGATGACAAATCTGTATATCTTCCAGGGTTACTTTGCTATTCGCGCTGGAACCTACACACTGTGTTATGAGAGAGAGTACAGATGGCAGCAAGTTGTGTCTATGCAGGGATTTTTGTCCATCTCAAAAAATATTTCTTTAAAATTACTCAAGACAGATGGAAAGACAAATCTGTCTTAAGATATTTAATCCCAATATATAACTGTTCAGATGACTTACAACAATAGGAAATCGCCAGTTTGTTTTCTAAACCCTCCTGCAATGTTTGCCATAAGAACACAAATTATGTGTACGTTTTAATGCCTCTATGCTTCATAATTATGCATGGTTGTGTGCTGTTATAATTGACATAAAATATAAAACAGGTCAAAGAGCAGCTATTAAAACTATTTTTCATTTTGCTTTCTGACAGCCAGCAACATCGCAGGCTAGTGCATTTAATAGGGCCTTGTGCAGAATGCAAAGATAGTTATATAATTTCATCCATATTAAAGCCTCCAGAACTTGCAACCTAATTATTTCCTACACGATACTGTTGTAAAGTATATTACTTTATTTGGAATGGGTCCATTTTGAGATTAAATAATCGAAGTACATTAAATTAGCATGGCTAGAGCAAGCATAAAACTTACTTTTCTTCTACTTAGTAAAAAAATAATGGTAGAAATGGGCTTATCCAATCTGCTTGTTTTAATTACTGAAGTATATTTTCAACCAGAAGGCAAATTGAATACTGTATCAGAGCAAAATGAAAATAGGTAATTTACCTGCTAAGAGAAGTGCTAGTCCTGTAAAGAAAAGGAAAAGCTGGAAGAAAGCTGAATTTGCCTCTTGTTCCTTTTTCGCCATGCTTGGCCTAGCTTGATATAGGGCGCTTTGCTATATGGTCAACACGGATTCTACATCAATGGGAAAATTGGATCTTTCCAGGTATGTTTTTATGCATTTGATGACCCCGGAGGAAGATGGAACGCACATCCCTGTGAAGTACCTGGAAGGAGCTGCTCTTGAGAAAAGAAGGGCCTCATAACATTTTACTTGATCATTTCCTCCCCAGTTTCATAAAAGCCATCAGAACACTCACTTTACAGAAGCCTCACCTGGTGTGTGATGAACAAAAGCAAATTTAGCAGACAAGAGTGAGCACAAGTCCACACTTAGCAAGATTGGTAGCTAAACCACTGTGTGCTACACGTTCTGTGCTTCAACAACAGAATGTTGCTGAGTGGCAACTTAGAAAACCAGGATGGATTTTTGAGTGATGAATATTGATAGAAGCCTGCAGTGGAAATGAGTTTGATAGTGATGTTGACTGCAATGCCTACCAAAGGGAGGCTCAGCCTATCAGAACCTCCTGTCCTTTGTTCCCAAAAGTATAGTGAAACTATTTTCTTCTGCTCTCCACCTTCGTTTGGAACTAAATAAACATATACAGTGGTACCTCGGGATGCGAACGGGATCCGTTCCATCCTGAACAGAACGTAAGATGCGACATCGCGTCTGCGCGTGTGCAGGTTGTGTTTTGCCGCTTCTGCGCATGCCCGTGACGCCATTTTGACTGTCTGTGCATGCACGAGCGATGAACCCTGGAAGTAATGTGCTCCGTTACTTCTGGGTCGCCGCGGAGCGCAACCTGAAAGTGCTCATCCTGAAGCGTATTTATCCCGAGGCATGACTGTATGGTGACAATGTCTACATTATGATTTTAAACCTTGTCGCTCTTTGCCACCCAGCCCCACTATTTAAGCAAAATGGGAGGAGTGAATTTTTCAAGACTGAATCTTCCTTGTAAAGAGTTATGACATCACACTCTAGCAAAGAGTTTTTTACCTTGATAAGCATAACTGAATGAAGTTTGTCAGGGCTTTCGTTTAATGTTGACTAAGCAGCTAGACTTCATGCTCCTGCTGAAGTGGACGGTAAGCTTATGGCATAATAAATATGTCGTAGGCACAATGCAGTCCACAAAAGCATATGCCATCATAACTGAGTTGGTCCTTAATGTGCCACAACTCGTCGTTGCTTCAGGACAGCCCCCATCAGCTGAGACAAAGATATTGCTCATAATATCTGTTTAATAGGCCTCTTGACATGCATGCATTTCCTTTGGCTGCCTATTTTATGTTTCTTTTGACACACATAAACTTACCTTACGCTCTCCTGAATTAACCTTTTCTTTAACAGGTGGGTGGGTGGGTGTCTTTGAGCTGTACAGGGCTTCTTCCCGACAACCAAATATGTATACGGTTGGCAAGGGTGCCAACTTGAATAAAATACGGGGGGGGCGGGGCGGTAAGCCATGCCCCATGTAATTGATCACATGGCGCTGCACAATGCACCATTTGAAAGGCAATGGACATCAACTTTGGGCGGTGGCCCCCTCAAATGCTTTATTGGAGGAGGAGCTGAACAGACTTCAGCTCCTAGGAGTTGGCTTCTATGACGGTTGGTACAGAGGACAAGGGAATATAGGAACAGAAGAAGAGGCTGCTGTATCCGACCAGTGGCCCATCTAGTCCAGTATCCTGTTCTCACAGTTGCCAACCAGATGCTTGTGGGAAGCCCACAAGCAGGACAGAAGAAGAAGAAGAAGAAGAAGAAGAAGAAGAAGAAGAAGAAGAAGAAGAAGAAGAAGAAGAAGAATTTATTATTTATACCCCGCCCATCTGGCTTGGCTTCCCCAGCCACTCTGGGCGGCTTCCAACAAAATATTAAAATACAGTACAGTAATGCCTCAAACATTAAAAGCTTCCCTAAACAGGGCTGCCTTCAGATGTCTTCTAAAAGTCTGGTAGTTGTTGTTCTCTTTGACATCTGGTGGGAGGGCGTTCCACAGGGCAGGCGCCACTACCGAAAAGGCCCTCTGCCTGGTTCCCTGTAACTTGGCTTCTCACAGTGAGGAAACCACCAGAAGGCCCTTGGCGCTGGACCTCAGTGTCCGGGCAGAACGATGGGGGTGGAGACACTCCTTCAGATATACTGGACCAAGGCCATTTAGGGGTTTAAAGGTGAGCACCAACACTTTGAATTGTGATCAGAAACGTACTGGGAGCCAATGTAGGTCTTTCAAGACCGTTGTTATGTGGTCTCGGCGGCTGCCCCCAGTCACCAGTCTAGCTGCCGCATTCTGGATTAGTTGTATTTTCCATGTCACCTTCAAAGGTAGCCCCACGTAGAGCGCATTGCAGTAGTCCAAGCGGGAGATAACCAGAGCATGCACCACTCTGGCGAGACAGTCTGCGGGCAGATAGGTTCTCGGCCTGCGTACCAGATGGAGCTGGTAAACAGCTGCCCAGAACACAGAATTGACCTGTGCCTCCATGGACAGCTGTGAGTCCAAAATGACTCCCAGGCTGCGCACCTGGTCCTTCAGGGGCACAGTTACCCCATTCAGGACCAGGGACCTCCAGTGGTTTTCAGCAACAGGTCTTCAGAAGCATTACTGCCTCTGTCTGTGGAGGCAGAGCAAAAGCCATCATGGCTAGTTGCCATTGCTAGCATTCTCCTCTGTGGATTTGTCCTGTCTTCTTCTAGAGCATCCAAGTTGGTGGCCATCACTGCCTTCTGTGGGAACGAGTTCTATAGTTGAACTATGCTCCGCATGAAGAACTGCTTCATCTTTCCTGAATCGTCCCAACAGAAAGCTACCTTCTAGGTCAGTATTGCCCACTTTGATTGCCAATGATTCTTCAGGGTTCATAGAATCATAGAATCATAGAGTTGGAAGAGACCACAAGGGCCATCGAGTCCAACCCCCTGCCAAGCAGGAAACACCATCAGAGCACTCCTGACATATAGTTGTCAAGCCTCTGCTTAAAGACCTCCAAAGAAGGAGACTCCACCACACTCCTTGGCAGCAAATTCCACTGTCGAACAGCTCTTACTGTCAGGAAGTTCTTCCTAATGTTTAGGTGGAATCTTCTTTCTTGTAGTTTGGATCCATTGCTCCGTGTCCGCTTCTCTGGAGCAGCAGAAAACAACCTTTCTCCCTCCTCTATGTGACATCCTTTTATATATTTGAACATGGCTATCATATCACTCCTTAACCTCCTCTTCTCCAGGCTAAACATGCCCAGCTCCCTTAGCCGTTCCTCATAAGGCATCGTTTCCAGGCCTTTGACCATTTTGGTTGCCCTCCTCTGGACACGTTCCAGTTTGTCAGTGTCCTTCTTGAACTGTGGTGCCCAGAACTGGACACAGTTTCGGGCAAGGGTCCAGCTGTATGTGGAGATGCTGGGTTTTTTAAAAAAAATATATAATTTTTATTAAATTTTCTGTTTTACAATTTAAAGTACTCATTTTTACATCCTTAAGATATCAATGACTTCCCTTCTTTTTCCATGGTTCATTTTGCATATCATAAATCCCTGCATATTTTACAAAAACTAAACCATTCAGTATTCCATTATTGCATCCATCAAAACTTGTTTACACTGTTGAATTTATCTTCATGCTGCCACCGTTTTCAGCTGCACACAGTTGTTTCCTATATATTCAATTAACTTTTTGCAATCTTCTCTAAACGTATGTTCTTCTTGTTCACTTATTCTATATGTTAAGTCTGCAAGCTGCGCATATTCTGTCAATTTAAGTTGCCGGTCTTCTTTGGTTGGGACCTCGCTCATTTTCCATTTTGGGGCTAACAAAACACAGGCCCCAGTAGTGGCATACATAAATAACCTTTTTTGACACCTGGGAATTTCGGTCTGAATTATCCACAACAGAAAGGACTCTGGGGTGGTTTTTTTTTTTTGGGGGGGGGGAAGTACTTTGGAACATTTTTCTCAATTCATTATGTATCATTTCCCAATAGTCTTTTACCCTTTTACAAGTCTACCAGAGATGCTGGAGATTCAACCTGGGACTTCCTGAGTGCAAAACAGAAGCTCTGCAGCGCTTCCCAGTAGTGAAATAGCTTAGAAAAGGATGCACAAAGCTGTATAAGCTAAGCCCCTCCTGACATACTGTGGGTCCCTAAATGCATCCTGTCTAGCTTCCGTGAAAAGAAATGGGCTGTGTGGCAGCTACTGGAGCAACGTTAGAGTCAAATCTATTTCAGCTAGTTTTGTTCGCATCAATGGTGGCCTCAGAGCTGAGAGTGGTAAGCGTGCAAGATCAGCCTTGCCGATCTCTGGTGTGACAAAACGTATAGAAAGCGAAAACGTCGAAAGTTTGCTTTGACTTATCCTGTTTAGCACGGAAGATATTTCTTTCCAGCTAGTTTGGTACGTGACAATCGGCTAAAGGAAGCGTGGAAAACTCGATTGAGGCAAGCGTGCTAGCCTGGTTACCTTTTTAAGGCAGATCAATAAAAAATGTTTGGTATTCCTTCCCAGCTGCATCTTTGATTGTGGAGACATGAAAAGAAGACATATATCTCTATACGGCGCCTGGCAGATCGCCTTTGTTCCTGGTTGCTGTGAAATTATGAAAAGCAAATACAGATCTCCTTTTGGTGGTTTCCATTTAAATCCTCTTCCATTGAAGCTGCATAGTTAAATACCGATTGCAGGAAAGGAAGGAATATAAAAAGTGGGTTACGTGGGGAAATATTACTTTAAAAGTGAGGGGGAGTCCTCGGAGGGTATGTTGGGATGTTCGCCTTTGAGCACCTAAAGCAGCTCTTTGCAAACAACGCTGGACTTGTCAAGAGTCCTTTTAACCACAAATGATTGCCGTGCCTTGAAATCTGTTACATTATCTAGGAGAAAAGCAATCGGAGCCTTGCAGTTGGGAAACACTTCTTGTCCCCACCCCAATCCAATGCATTCTTGCGCAATATTCCAGCTTGTATAAGGCATCTTGCATCCCCATCTCTGCACTGTGGCCGCAAATAAGCTTTGACAGCATGCCTGCAAATCAGGTGGTAATAATAACACTCCCATGAAATAATGAGTAGGATTTTTAAAAAATGAAAACAACGCTTGTGCAAAAGCCCAAAGAATTCAAAGCAGCTTTATTGCCTTGGAAAGACATAGAACCAAATGTGTAGTTTTCCTCATTCAGGAGAAAAAATGGAAAAAGAGAAGGCTCTTGTGGAGCAATTTATGAGCATTTCACTTCTTAGGGGCAACAGAGACTTACATTGTAGCCCACGCGTCGGCTCACTGAGGGAGGCTGTCATAAGAAGCGGAACGGACTAGAATGAGCCACAACATTCCTCCTCCAGATTTCCAGGCCACATATTCTGCAAGGAGGCTCCATTTTAGGTTTCTAATGCAAGTATTTAACATTTGGAAACATTAGGTGGTAACTGCTCCGACTTAAAACAATATCTATCCAGTTTCCCCACTGACATTCTGGTTTCCTGCACAGTTATGGGCTCAGAGCTGACCCTACTATTAGGTTGTGAGGTAACAACCTGAGGCAACCAATTTTGGGGTGTCGTGAAAGGGCAGCAAAATGTTAGCTCCTTTATTTGTTTAGTTATTATTATTAATTAATTTATGATAGCGGAAAGATTATAATGGAGCCAAAGTATCATTAGATCATTAATATATTAATAACAACGTTCTGACATCATTATAATGGCTGTGTTTAGTTTTATGTTGCAGTCCCCCTGGGGTGTATGTGCCTTAAGGATAAAAGTTGTTTCTGAATGTTGCCAGCAGATGAGCAAATAGTTCAAAATCTTGGACCCTTCCTTCACAAACGGAATTCCCAGGGCAAGATTTTCCTAACTGGTAGCATTTGGAACCTTTCTGTTAAGTGCCTGTGATTGTCACCTCTGCCTAGGTTCTCGCTGTCTAGCATTTTCTTATTTGCATATTCTAATCTATTTAATTATATGCACATTTATAATTGCCTATGCGTGGTGGGGGGGGTTCATATGTGTGGGGGCTCTTCTGCTAAGCCTGTTCAAAGCTCATCAGAAGGCAACAAAAAGTACTGTTGTGGATGTTTTTTCCCCACTTGACTTTGGAGAGCAATTCATATCTGCAGCATAACCCCCAAGACTGCAGATCATTGTAACCATTTAAATATTAAAATAATATGCAGCGTGGGCTTTTACGATGGACCCTGGAGTAGACAACCAGAATGCCATATTCATGTTGGTCCAAAAACACCTGGGAGCTAGTCTCTAGAAATAGGTGGCATGGCCATCGTATTCTCGGTATGTTTCTTTTCCAGTATTTTGCTGCTATAATGTTCTAAACTTTGGCTTCTGTAAGAAGCTCACTAGTAGCTTGGGGTTTAGCCAACATGTGGTAGCCTTTTATTTCCTAGAGATGAAGCCATGCCTTTAGTGTTCTACTCTTGGAGTTGCAGAATCACATTAGAAAATCTGCACAGAGCATCTGTGAAGCAATGGCGGGCTTCAGATGCAACGCTAAACCATGGTTTGTCATTACACAATTGCAATAATGAGTCTCAGGGTTGAACACTTTATGCTTTTCTTGTATGGTTTCTATCTTTGTAATGTTGCAAGCCGCTTAGGTATGTTTTGTGATTTAGCAGTATGCAAGTACTTTTATAAAGAAGTAATAAATATAAACATTCCCTCTCCTCTTCATCCTTCACACAAGGAGCTCAGAGCCTGTGACCCTTCACATATAATTACCATCGCACCAGCCAGCATGGCCACTGGTCAGGGATGATGGGAGCTGGAGTTCAGGAGCATTTGGAAGGCAATAGGTTCACCACCTCTGCTTTACATGCTAGGAAGGAAACAGTAAAGATTCCAGTTATGGTTTGTAAGAAATCACCGTTTCCCATGTTCAGATGAACCTGGAAACTGTACTTAGTTACAAACTACAGAAGCTTTAAATGACCTCCCCTTGCTTGAGAGAGAGGGAGAATGGGAGCTCAAGGCTTGCTGCTGCACTAAACCATGGCTTATATTCTATCCAAATATAGCCATCATCTGTTGTTGGGAACTAAATACTGGAAATCGGAAAACTGCTGGGAAAATTATGATGGGCGATACCCAACTAAGTCATCCTCAGAGTGGATCCATTGAAATCAATTGACTGAGTCATACTCAGCACCCATTGATTCACAGTGAAAGTCACTCAGTCTCAGAATCATACATTTGGAAGGGACTCAAGGCTAGTCCAACCCCCTGCCATGCAAGAATCCTGCCCACAGCTATCCTTGGGTGGGCTCAAACCACCAACCTCTGGTCAACAGCCAGGTGCAATGACCCATTGCACCACCTGACACGTTTGTTTTAGTAGAAATGATCCAGATTAGAAAACATTTTGCTCAGTGCTAGTTCAGCAGGCCCAGTAACCAACTACAGTGTGTGCCCCCCCCAACTGCATGCTTGTCAAGTTATTCCTCACTTAACACTTTCCTTCCTCCCCTGCATCAAGTGGCAAGGATTTTGGAGATTAGGTGTGATGGCCTGGGATTTGGACTCGGATACTGAACCTGAGGGATCCCAGGCTTCACAGGATTCCCCGCCTCCAGAACCAGCTGAGCCGGGGCTGGCGCATGAACCTGAAGGGTCCTCACCTGTGCTGGATCCTCAGGTGCAGGCATCAGCTGAGTCTGCTCTGGCTCCTGAGGCGATGGAGGACCCATTGCCTGCAGGTGCTCCATTCTGAGCCCCGTCAGAGGAGGCTGAGGTAGCCTCTGGGTCCGGTAACCCTCCAGCCTCTCCTGAGGTGCAGGGCAGAGAGGCGGAGGGAACTAAGTTCCTGCAGGAGGAGTGCTCACCTCCAGGCCAGGAGAGGTGAGTCACCTGAGGATCGGGGCCGCCCTATGCCTCAGAGGAGATAAAAGCCAGCCAGCCCAGTCCCAGGTTGCGGGAGCAACATTGTTTGGTTGCTAGTTCCTGCCTGAACCCTGTCCTGCTTTCCTGCCTGAGCTCCTGACCCGCCTTGGCTCCCTGTTTGCAAGCATGTTCCTGACTTCACCCGGCTCCCTGCCCTGCCCTGCGCCCAGCTTCAGCTACTACGGACTGCCTCCACGTTGCACCTTTGACCATGGACCTCGCCACGCGGGTAACCCATGGGACCAGCACATTAGGCCACATGTGTGCACATTTCCCTTCCATGTTTCTGTGTCATGTCCCCCCCCCCGAGTCAGAGGAAGGGTGGTGGCGGTCTGCCCTGGGTGTCATCACTGGGGGGGGGGTGGCATCGTGCTGCCTGCCCATGACTCCCAAACCTACCCAGAGCTGTTGGGAGAAGGAGCAGAGCTACGCCACCTTGCCGCCAGCCTCCCCCCTTCCCCCTTTGTTTTGACAGCTCGGGGGAGGCTTGGGAGTCATGGGCAGCCAGCGCACCATTGCCCCCTGCTCCTGGGCTGCTTCCTGGGGGGGGGAGCCTCCCCCAAGCTGTCAAAAGGCAGAGGGAAGGGAGGAAGGCTGCTGGCAAAGCGGCATGGCTCCCTCCCCCCCCCCCGTCCAGGAAGCAGCCCGCCATGGGTGGCTCACTCCAGCCCCCATGGGCGTCTCTCCCCCTGGGACCCTCGCCATGGCATAAAATTGCCTGAACCTAGCTCTAAGGCAAGTTATGTTACATACATGGGTGCCAGTGGAACCCTACTGTGCAGTTATTGGTGCTACACAATGGTAAGCAATTGTAATTAGAGTTTGAAGGATCTGTCAGCTTTGGTGCTCTTGGTTTCTCGTTTCTTCAGTCTTAATTTCAATTCTCCCCATTTCTGCAACGATTTGCAATCTGCAAATCTGTATGCAGTTTTGACTGATATGCCTGTTTTGTTTTGTTTTTTGCAAGAAACATATCCTAGTACAGTGCATTTTTCTACGCTCTTTTCACTGATAGATTCATTTCAATGCACCTTTTTATCTAATATATTCATTTCCTTTAAACCCCAGTTGGAAAACTGCCCTGCAAAATTCAGATAAGTGCAAATTTCGACGGATGATTGCGTTTCAGTTTCCGTGCTGTTTCAGAAATTTGATAGATTTGCCTCTAAATGTGACCTGAACTGAATTTATTCCCCCCATCCCAAATATGGAAAACTGTATCACAGTGGTGGCGTTGAGTTCAAGCTTCCTCTGAACAGGAAGCTAAAGTGAAAGGCCTCCCTTTGTATTTTAGTGCACTTTCACGTGCCTGTTAATGAGTGAGGGAAAAGGCCCCAAATGATATTCCAGTCAGTATATGGTCAACCTGAATTGATGAATCTGCCTACTCTCTTTCTAAAGTCAGAATAGCCACCGGCAAAGTCTTTTTTCCCCATCTGAGAGAGGAATCAGCCCTGCCCCAGCCTAGCCCTAAACACTGAAGCAGAGCTATATCTCCATCTATCTTTCAGATTAGCGCTTTGTTACACTTTGAAGAGAAGGCCTTTCACAAAAGCTCAGGCATTTCGAAGCTTAGATACGGTCAGTGTGCCTGCGCTCGGCTGCCCTGTAGACTATTTGTTAATGAAGACCTTGGATTACTGAGCCTATTCTCGAGCCAAAATTTGCACTTTAAAGTGTGGCTTGAGGAGCGTATAAAAGCGCTGGATTCCATTATTGCAAAATGTATCAGAAAAGTGTTGAGCTAGGTAATTACCTTAATCCAACTGAAATAGTTGGTCACAGTGTACATTAGATGAGCATCCAGACTTGAACAAGCAGTCAACCTGAACAAAATAAGCTCAGCCATGGAGGGGCAGATTTCTTAATTAGTTCTCAGTGGCGAGAACAGTTTAATGTTTCCCAAAGTCGAGTGCAAATTCTACAAGTGACACAATTCAAGAGGGCTCTGCCAGGTTGAATTAAACCCGGCCTGGTCCCCCACTGTCACATGCAGAGTCCAAAGCTAACTTCATTTATTCCTCACTGTTTGCGTTCCAGCGAACTTCCATAGACTGAACCATAATAAAAGAGAGAGAGCAAGAGAGAGAACAGTATGATTAACTTCAATAATACGAAGCCCTTGCTCTCGGAATACTCATTCGCCTCTCATTTTCACAAAGCAAGTCATCGTATCGCCTCGTCGGTGGAGCCATATATTGCAGTACAGTCTAATTGGTTACACTGGCATGTACGCCATTAATAAAATGAGGAAGCTCAGTGGTCAGTTAGTGATTGTTTTCTTTCTGGTGTTATTGTTTCAAGGCTAGCAAATCTCTTTGGTTTCGTGTTGCTAAATATTTATTAGTCACAGCGGGAAGTGTGCTGCGTAGGATGTACTCGAGCTAAACAACTAAACTTCAATAAAATCAAGCAAAGTCAATGGAGGGGTTGGGAGGGGTTTCCGTGACACAGGGCCACTGAATGCAAAGAAGGCTTTGAAGATAAGCGTTGTAATCCACTTAAAAGTCACACCAGTTCATTATTTAATAACATCATAAAACTGAAAGAGACCACAAGGGCTGCTGATTTTCCTTATATCATATGTACGATCATTTTCACATTCAACCCCAGTGTTTCCCCCCTTCCCCCTTAATAATATGTAGCGGAACTTTTGTAGTAACTTCCTGTCCTACCCAGTGACTTCTGGTTAACTCTCCCCCCCCCAACATTGTTCTTCCAATATAGAAGAAGAAGAGGAGTTTGGATTTGATATCCCGCTTTATCACTACCCACACAACAAACACTCTGTGAGGTGAGTGGGGCTGAGAGACTTCAGAGAAGTGTGACTAGCCCAAGGTCACCCAGCAGCTGCATGTGGAGGAGCGGGGAAGCAAACCCGGTTCACCAGATTACGAGTCTACCACTCTTAACCAATACACCATATGCCAATATCCAGATTTGCTGCCTCTGTTTGTGGTCAAATTGATATATATGCTCTTTAGACTGTGGTATACTGCTTTGTTGAGGGTTGTATCTGAAATAAATAAAATGTAAGAGGCTTGAGGCTCATCTAGTCCAACATAGGAGTCAACTCCTAGGGGCCAGGTCCCTTCGCCCCCCAATAAAATATTTGAGGGGGCTGCCCCCCCAAAGTTGAGGGGCATTGCCATTCAAATGGTGTGCGTGTGCTGCATCTTGTGATCAATTATGTCAGGTGGGGTTTAGCTGCCCCCCAATATTTTATTCAAGTTGGTACCCCTATAGTCCAGCATTCCCTTCTCATGGTTTAAATTCCCATTGGAAGCCCACAAACACGTCCTGAGTGCAATGGCACACTCCCCACCTGTAATTCCTAACAACTAGTATTCTGAGGTGGACTGAGTCCAACAGTGGAGGTAGAACATAGCCACTGTGACAGATAGGCATTGATACTGGCAAAATTCTTCATTTTTCAATTGCCTGGAATGGATATACTTTTAGAACCATTTAAATAAAAATATTTGAGGGGGAAAGAGAAGTGATCTGGGGTGGTAGTCATACAGACATCTTCTAATACACCTGTGTATGTATTTTTATACAGAATCACTTGCTTTAAAATCTTCCTGAATGTGGAAAACTAACACTTAAGTGAGATGAATGCTTTCAAAATGTACCTATACTGGACAGAGTGATCAGGCAAGAAATCTATGTGGACAATATTACGTTCAGCTGAATGGGGTCTACCAAGTAGAAAAAGCTGACATGTAATGTATATCCCTAAAGAAAAGCATATTCTCTTGAAAGCACAAGGTCCGGGAGAATGTTCTTTTGTAGCCGAAAATACCGTAACAAGTGGATTACTATGCTTATTTGCATTGGTATAGAACACATGGTATTGAAAACTGGTTGTAGGACTTAAATTTGTTAGGTCTGAATTGCAAGGTAGGCTAGATTATTCTTAATAAACTTTATTTTTTAAAAAAATAACATTCAATCAGGGCAAAGAGAGCAGCAAGCTATTCCCCACCCACTACTTCCTTTGTGGGAGACTGACCAAATGAGTAGCAGGAAGACTATCTTAGGGACATTCAAATGACCCAGATCTTGTTTTCATAAAAAACAAGAAGTGACGCCATATTGACTGAAAGTGGGAGGGAGAGGGAGGCATAGATCTAAGAAACACATGCGAGAGACACACAGATATGAACTTCCAGTAACACAATGAAATGCTGTACTGAAGGCCCGTTGGAATTCGGGACTCTGCGTGGCAAAGTGGGAAGCTGTGATGGCGTACTGGTTTTTGCGACATTTTCGAAGCTGTTGGAGTCTATGACATCTTGAGGGGGCCATGACTTCCCCTTTCCTGTTTTAGAGATACAATCCCCTCAGGGAAATACGTTCTGTGCACGTTTATGTTCTCATCATGCTACTTTAATACTATTTTTTTTAGTTTGGTTTTCACCTGTATTTATGTCGACGTTGCTGCTTGTCTTTTGTTATTAGTCACTTTGAGCAACTTGGGTGGGAAGGTGGGATACAAATTTCTTAAAACAACAAATGCATAGATTCAACAAGTGGTGCGGCGATGGAAAGCTTTGTGGGTTGAATTTCTGCAGGAGTGCTGGCAGAGAAAACACAAATGCCAAGCAGAAGCAGAGGTGCTTTGAGTTGCATCTCCTAATTGACACCAACAGAAGAAAACCCATGCATTATTTCTACATTCTAACTTGCACATAGCTATCATCTTAACTTGGGTAACTCTAGCACAAGCCAAAAAGTGATGAAAAATGATGAAGCCTTGGTAGGTGAAGTTTGGGGGGCACCTGGCTTCAGAGCAGCAAGACTATTTCCCCTTAACCATTTCCAATATAGAGATAAAAATTATAGTGTTGCGTTGTAATATGAACAGTCCCTCAGTGTGCTCCTGCCGTAATGAAATAACGCTTCTGTCTTATTTTCATTTCTTCCCTCCATGAATGAACAGGCACATATATGTGTGTTCATTGAGACAATTGCCTACCTGACAATTGTCACCTGGTAGCAGACATTCTAGCAGGCTGCCTCAGTGGGAGAGATGTGAAGCAGAGCTCATTACATCAGATCAGCTGAAAGACCAGCTTTCTTTTTTGTGGCCCTGATTCTAAGATCCTTGGGAGTAGCAAGCAGGTTATTAAAACGGTATCCGTTCAGAGTTGATACCTGCTTCGCTTGCCTTGTACCAGTGGAAATGACTAGTGATGGTACACAGCAGTGAAGAATCAAAGCAGACCTATTGTAAGCCATTAAAAACATGTAGCAGAAATGTAAATAATTATAAGTGAATTAGCCGCATAAACAAAGTCAAATTCCCTGTCCACACAATCACTCCAAAAAGGTCATTTTCATGGTCCAAATTGTATTTTTAGGTCAAAGATTAAGTCTTTCCACTCAAAATGAGTCCAGTGTTCTGAAATGGTGGCATTTCATAGACCACTTCTGCAAACATTTAAGTTGCATAAAATCTTCGAATTCGTGGCCACTCTTTTATTGAGCAATGGACTCTAAGTGATGGCATCTATTGTCACAGACCTCTCTTTTTTTTAAAAAAGGAACCATTTCTGAAAAGGAAATTATTGTCTTTTAAAGTAATGTAAGAGTTGTGCAATTTTCTCCATTTTGACCCCTTTTTTATTGCCTCTGGGTTTTAAGCACAGGCCTCCAATTTAAAACCTATTATTCCAAAGAAACAGCTTTTCATCTCCTCCCCCAGTCACACACCTTCCTCAAATCTTTGTGAGGCTATTTTCAAGACCAGGACTGCTTCGTACCACAGATACCATTTCTCTCTCTCTCTCTCTCTCCATTTGTGTCAAGCATTTTAAAAAATTAATTTGTAGCCCATCTGATGCCAAAGACGCAAAATACCATATAAGGTTGTGATTTTCTGCTTCTTTTTTTAAAAGGAAAAGATATAAAGCTCCAATCAGCAGCTATAACAATGCAATTTTTAACAGCTCCAGGGATGATCAGTAAAACAGTGAAAACTTACATACCACTGAGGTCCTGAGTAAATGTGCCATTTTGGATTATTTCCTCTTTCTATAATTCAGTGGTTTTAGAGCTCAGCTTCATTAACTCCTATCTTTTCCTAATTTGTTCAGCATTGCCATATTTGTGTATATTTCATGACATAGCACCCCACAGCTGCTAGATAACATGTTTCTGCTACAATCACACCCAGAGAATTGGCAGAGAAAGGGGTTGGGCCACGCTGAGATTAGACCTACTTCTGCATAACTTCAGTTCCATTGCTGTCAGTTGGTCTGCTCTAAACATGGCTCAGTCTGAATCCAGGCCACAGGCAGAAACAGTCTCCCTGCACAGATCATCATCCCACACCCAGGGCACAGTGTGAGAGGGACAAAAATGCTTTCTCACATATATGAATGTTTATTGAAACTTTTCAGCATACAATACAATAAAAAACCAAATCTCAATAAAAATAAAGAAGAAAAGAGAAAACAAAACAAGGAAGGAAGGAAGAAAGGAAGAAAGGAAGGAAGAAAAGATAAAATAAAATGCCGTATTGGCCTGAATATAAACCTCACTCCCCCCCCCCCACCCAAATTCCCACTGTGAAAAGTTAAAAGTGTGGCTTAACTTCGTGACCTTACAAAAATTGGCTTTTACGATATCGCTGCTGAAACAGACATATGGTAAAACGGAATGAGTGTTAGTGCCTGTAGAATTTTAAGGGAGTGGATTATATTTGGGTATTCTCTCTCCCCCCCCCCCCCCGAATTTTAAAGGTGTGGATTATATTCAGGTGCGGCTTATATTTGGGCCAATACGGTAATATGCTTTGTGACAGCAGCCCCATATAGTTTATGGAAAGGGTCGGGAACCTGTGGCTCTCCAGGTATTGATGGATGACAGCTCCCAAAATCCCTGAGAACTGGCCATACTGGCTGGGGGCAAAGACACATCCCAGTCCCCAGACCTAAATTAAGTGAAATTCCATGGGACTTGCTTTATAAATTCACGTTGTGTTTTTTTTTAACTCTTCAAATAAAGCCAATGACTAATACTTTACTTGTTATTTATACCCACCTTTTAATTGTTTATTAAAAAAACCCCAAATTAAAAAACCAAAATTAAAATAAATAAGCAGTCATAAGCACGTATATTTCCATTGCGGCCAGTTCAATAGGTAGCCTCATCTGTTGCCAAAAACGTTATCTCTGTGTTTTAATGAAAAACACTCTGTTATAATAGTTCTCTAAAAGTCAAAAGTGGAATTGTAGATCCTGACATTACAATTCCAGAAACTGCATCTGCAGCCTGTAATTTTGATACAGTGGAATAAATGAGAAAATAAAACTGAAATAAGTATGCCAATGAAGCAGCATCCTTGGGAGTTAATTAAAAATATTCTCTCTTTGTTTATCTCTCCCCCCCCCCCCGGCATAGCTGAAGATGGAAAAACTTTCATCCAAATTAAACTCTCTCTTTGTTGCTTTCTAGTAGAAAGGCACGAAGTTTCAAAATCAGTCACTAACAGGATAAGTCAGGCCAAGAGTTGAAAGGAAAAAAGGGACTTGTACGATTTGTGACTGCACCACAATACAGAGAGCTGACCAGTCATCCCTACTAGGAAACTGACAAATCTCTTGTTTTTGCACCCTCCAGCAAAATTAGGAGATTTATTAAACATATGTGGCTGTTGAAGTATGATTGGCTTAAGGTCAATACTACCTGTGCCTATTCCATGTTCTGAATCTGAATTCAGGTGCCCTTTGAATGGCTCCATTCACACTCCTGTATGCTGAATATAGCCTTCCCAAAAGTTGTGAATAAAGACCTTGGGAGGCTGTGTTTGAGCTCCTGTGGCATAAATTAAATGAACAAGAGTTGTTTTTAACGTAAATTATTTTAGTAGATGTTACATTTTTATTTATATACTGCTTCATGTACCGTACTTTTCCGTGTATAAGACTAGGGTTTTTTTTACTTTAAAATTATGTGAAAAACTGTGGGTCGTCTTATACACAGATAGTGAATGGTGGGGTTTTCTTAAATTGGAGTCCCTAAAAATAGGGGGTGTCTTATATATGGGGGCGTGTTATACATGGAAAAATATGGTATATATTTTAAAACACCTCTAATCAGCTTCTCCGCAGAAGAGGCTTTCCTTTTTTCCTCTTACATAGCAGGAAATGCCTCTCCTAAGGCTACTCCAGTGTGTATCATCTGAAACCAGAGTAGGTAATTCTTACTTCTTTCAGACTTGTTGTTTTATATGTAAATTGATTAAAACTCCTATGATTAATCACTGAAGATTGGGTGACATCCCTAATAAAAGTACTGATTGATTGATTGATTGATTGATTGATTGAATAAATGATTCCGTTTCTGTGCTGTTTTCTCCAAACAAGGCTTGAGGCAGCTTATAACATTTATTAAACAAATAAAATCCTAATAAAAACAATAATTTCCAAGGTCTTGCCTGCATTTATCATACATGTGTTTGCCTGTGTTGATATCATTGCAAACCTGCTACTATAGATTGTGCTTATCACATTTTAAAGAAAATGATCTGAGCCTTAATGCAGAACTTACGATCCCCATAGTCGACCATATGGGGTGCTACTGAGTCTTGTCACAACTGAGAAATATCAGAACTATAGTGTGAGTTTGGATCAATGGCTCCGGCAAGAACACAGAAGTGATGGGATTCAATAAGACCATTTTATGCATCCACACGGCTGATGTGATGTTGCTATCACATGTTCATGGATTGATGTTATCAGCTGTTAAGTTGTGGGTGAACATATCAGACGACACAGCGATTCTTCAAACAGCTCTTGTTTATTCACAGGCCTAGAACAGAACTGGGCTGAAGGGTTCAGCCAACCTGCTTATATAGAGCTCAAGTACAAAGCAGCAGTAACAACTTTCTGTAACTATCCAATCACTGAACGTCACTTTCAATTCCTAATTTGCATATGTGGACCTGAGTGAAAACTATCTACAGTATCCCCCTGCTGGCCCAGGGTGAGAACTTCAGTACATAACATCAGCCATCCATGTAACACACTTGGACCAGGCTTCAGTCGAGGCCTACAGAGGACCATTCTGCCCTACCAGGAAGGAGTCACTCAAAACAAGCACATATGAATACATATGGCACACACAACATGGATGCCCTTCTGGTGGTGGATTTATAAGGCGAACCTGGCCAAAGGATTTCTACAGAAAGAGTGTTTTACAAACCTACTCTTCCAGCACCATTGCCAAAACCAGCTCTGTTGTAAAAGACATGGGTCCCTTAGGCGATGCCACTGAGAAGACCCATTTAGCTGGTCATTTTTAAAAGGAAGATTGCTAGACTGCAACAGCACCAAATTAACACACATTTTTATTGTAGTTTTAAATGAATGGAGCAATCAATTTACAGCAACAGTGTAATTCTTTACAATAGCAGAGGAAATAGTGGGGGGGAGGAGTTTAGGGCACCTCAAATGTGTCAGGGACATCAGAGGAGGGAGTAGGGGAGGGCAGAATTTTGTAGCGAAAAGAGAGGGAAATTGGAAGGGGGGATGTTGCTCTCAGTTGAGTCACTTTCTAGTGCCATATTATGAAAATCAGAGGCCGTAGGCTAGGGTTTTGTTAACATGTTTGATAATCCAGCCCTTCTTGAAACTGCCTCAGTAATGTGTGAGCCCAGGTTACAGATATTGTCAACTGTTCTGCAACCATATTTCTTCAGAGCACCTGAGTGGTTCGCAGACCAGCAGTGGTCCATGGACCACAGTCTGAGACTTTTTGCTGTAGTCTATTGAGTTTAACTGGCAGCTCAAGATGTAGTCAAACTGATCGTTCTCCCAAATACCATGCCCTGTAAAGGCTCCAAAGTGTGTGCGCGAGCCCTCTCTGATCTAGCTTTCTCTCCATTAATGTTAATGTCAGCGGAACCTCTGCACTCACAAAGGGTGTTGGGGATATACTTCCTATCACTGACCAGGAGAAGACATTGCATGCCCAATTCCTGGCCGCCTGCGTCTGATTTGCTGTATCTGCAATGAATGACTGAATACAGGAACTTGGCTGCAAGCCTATTCCTAACTGCTTCTGTATCATTTCCATTGAAATCATAAGTGATGTCAGGGTTTTATGCTACGATTCACCCTCTTTATGCACTGGGATCTGTGCAATATATAATTAATTCACTTATTTCTAATTTCCTAAGCCCGCCCTCTGCTTCCACCCCCCTTTCTTTCTTTTTTTCTTTTTGCTGAATGGTTAACTTGACTGCTTGGAAAGATATAACCTTTTCATCAAGTAAACTGGATTATTATGGTGCGAAATGTCTGCCTTTATAGACATCTCTTGACAGTTGGTTTACAATTGCCTGCCGCTTTGACCCCTCTTTCTGTCTCTTACCATATGCATCAGAGTTCCTTGTCAAGGAAACACTGGTAAACTGGGAGATCCATACCACTTTCGTACAGTGAGGAGAATTCCCCCTTCTCATCACTCCCTGTCATTCCAGAATTAGTCTGCGAAAGATTTGAAGGGATTATTTCTGAGTGCACATTTATATCTGCATCTGATGCTCTAGAGAATTACCTCTGAAATCAGAAATGATGTTGTCAACTAAATTAAGAAATTTTCACCCCCCCACCCTCTAGTTGACTGTTTGACCCAATTTGAATGAAACCCATTATGTGTGCACACACACACACACACACACACACGGGATATTTGCTAACCTTTTACATGCAATGATATAAGGGCAGGAGGATCATTACCTTGCCTCTGACTGTTCATTTACCTTAATAGTTGGGCTATCAGCTGATTAAGAAACTTTTGGTTGATTAATCATCTGCCTTTTAACTGACTTAAGTGATCCAATTAAATTAAAATAAAATTTGCATATTAGTGAACCTTCTCTATAGGAATGCAGTCTTGTACATCTGTACCTGGATATCAGCTCCATTGATCACAGTGGGACATAGTTCTGAGTGCACATGCATACGGGATTGTGTTGTAAGTGCCTTTTTGAGAACTTGAAGGAAGGCTGCATGCATGCATGAGTGAGTGTGCTTAAACTGATTTGAGTATAGTATTTTTTACTTTGTGATAACTCATCCATGGTAAAGGGTGGGAAAACAGCAACAGCAGCATGAGAAATTGCAACAGAATAATTAAAAAGCAGTCTTTAGCGTATTCTGTTTTCATGCCTTACTAGAATAACCAACCAAAACCAACAGGGAAATTGTATGCACACTTACCTGGGAGCAAGACAAAGTGAGACTAGCCTCTGAGGACCTATGCCTACAACAGACTCACGGGTTGCTTGCTTTTCAATTGAACCCTCCAGCTTGATCCATCTATTGTAGCTACTGGGTTGAATCCAATTCTGTCCATGCATGAGCAGAGCAGACTTGTACAATGGGACTTCCATCTCTTCCTACTCCCCATGGCGCAACCTCCAAATCTGCTCTGAAGGAGCAGGAGAAATAGTCCACTTGCATCGTGTTGCCTTCCACCCAATGAGTTGCACCCAACTAAGGTCATACTCAGGTTTGATCCATGACTAACTTAAGACCATTCATTTCAATGAGTCTGTTCAGGTATGGATACAACCTTTATCTACTGGTTGAACTTTGTAGTCTTAATCAATAAGAAGTGAAAATTTTAAAGAGACTCTTACACATCAAAGTAGTCATGCCTCCTGATGCAGCCTAAAGTGATCTGTTTCTGACTGCACTTCACAGGACATAGCAGCAATTCAAGGGCACAATTCAAGGTATAGTTTTTCATTTATCGCTTTATACATTTGTTCGTTCTGCTACATTCTGTAATGAGCTCCTGAGAAGGCCCCACTGTGCCATTCTGACCAATTCTTTCATGTAGGAACCATAGATTTGGTGGGTGAGTGTTGACAAACAAATTGAACCAGATAGCCACTCCACATTGATCAGCATATTTATTAAACCACTGAGGAGAGAAATCAAGAGGAGAAAAATGTGACTGCTTAACATTCCCCTAAAAACAACAACCCCCCAACCCAAATAAACCCCTCAAAACTGGCCAGTGTTTTGCTCCCAGGTTCCTATGGCATTTTGGCTGTGTGCACTTCTGTAAGATGGTATTGTGCTCAGTATCTCTTTTAAAAGCACACATGCCATACCATTTGGTGTGACAGCTGCTAAGGTAATGATGGATTTCTAGTGAACAGTGCCATAAATAAACATACCAAATTAAAAAAAAAACACCCCCCAAAACCCAGGAATCCTTTCCAAGGAAGAAATACAATTTGGCAACAAAGCACATCACTTTAAAAATAAATCTCTCATATCTTGTCTGCAGCCCATCAGTCCAGGCTACTGAAATCCAGTCAGTCAGAGTTTAAGTTGACGATGTTCCTCATTCCCACAAGGCAAACCTTTATCGGTGGTAGGGCTGTGCATCAGATTTGGATGGATCCCAACCCTCAAGCCCAAGTGGGATGCTTTGGAGGGATTTTTGGCTTGTCAGAGGCAAAGTGGAATCTGTATGAGGTGGCGAGAGTCAAAAGCCCGAAACGGCCTCAGTCCAGTATACCTGAAGGAATGTCTCCACCCCCATCATTCTGCCCATACACTGAGGTGCCAAGGGCCTTCTGGTGGTTCCTTCGCTGTGAGAAGCCAAGTTACAGGGAACCAGGCAGAGGGCCTTCTTGGTAGTGGCGCCTGCCCTGCGGAACACCCTCCCACAGATGTCAAAGAGAAAAACAACTACCAGACTGTTTAGGGAAGCTTTTAATGTTTAATAGACTATTATATTTTAATATTCTGTTGGAAGCCATCCAGAGTGGCTGGGGAAACCCAGCCAGATGGGCGAGGTATAAATAATAAATACAAATTTTCTAAAAATGCTAAAAGTGAAAGCAATGTCTCTAAGCTTACCATACAAGAACTGGTGCCAGGGTGGGAAAGCAAATACCAGAGAGGGCAGAGGGAGAGCTCTGTTGTGACTGAAGGGTCTGGCTTAACCCCCCTCCATCAACTTTAGCCGTGTACTAAACCCCTAGGCCTATTTCCTGCAATTTGGCAGCCTTCTTACCTAAGGGCACCTCACTCATACATGCAATTTTCAGAGCAATTGTCCACAAAACACTAGGGGATATTAAATGATGCCTTTTCTATCTAACCCCAAACTGTAATGGCTGCCTGTGAGGAAAACACTGTAACTATCCTTCTGGAATTTGACATGACTTATTCCCCCACAAGGGGCAACTTTGCCCGAAAATTTCAATTTTGCCCCCCAATAAAAGTCATAGATGTTTCCTTTAAACACAAAAACAACTTTAAGTATTCCCAGCACACACAAAAACTCCTCGGCTTACTTGCTTGTAATTTGGCAGGCTTTATTCCCTCGGGGGGAAGTGGGGGGCTAATATGCCGGAACATGTCCACTCTTCTGTCAAAAGAAAGCTATAGCAATGTTTTGATTTCCCAATTGTGAAGGGGCGGGGGGGGGGGGGCGGAGAAGGAAGGGGACTCGGAAAGATCCTGAATTGGTCAGCCTACAAAGGACCTTGGACCTAGGTGGGGTGTTTTCTGAAGTGCCAAGCAGGGATCTGAACTGAATCTTATAGTTGGTAAGGTAAAGGTAAAGGTAAAGGGACCCCTGACCATTAGGTCCAGTTGTGGCCGACTCTGAGGTTGCGGCACTCATCTCGCTTTATTGGCTGAGGGAGCCAGCGTACAGCTTCCGGGTCATGTGGCCAGCATGACTAAGCCACTTCTGGCGAACCAGAGTAGCACACGGAAACACCGTTTACCTTCCCTCCAGAGTGGTACCTATTTATCTACTTGCACTTTGACGTGCTTTCAAACAGCTAGGTTGGCAGGAGCTGGGACCGAGCAACAGAAGCTCACCCCGTTGTGGGGATTCAAACCGCCGACCTTCTGATCAGCAAGTCCTAGGCTCTGTGGTTTAACCCACAGCACACCCATAATTTATACACACTCTTATTTTAAGATCTGTTGCCCATTTCAGTAGGCAAGAATTGATAAGAACCTCCCTCTTCCCCATTCCCCATTCCCAATGACAGGGGAACATGTCATTTCTGCATGTAGATTTGAGTTTTACATAATTTCTGTTCCCTGCTCCTGAGGTATATGGGGCCATAGGACCATTCCATATAATGGTCTGAAGGCCATCCATTAGAAAGCATAAATTCTACTGCTCATACTAAATAGGTCTGTTTGTGCATGCTCCCTGGGTGGAAGACTAAGTGGACTCCATGTATTAGCTACTCTGAGGAAAAGGAGGGACTTAATCATAATCAAGTAAATGATCCTTCCTTTCCTCTTAAAAGTGTTGGGGGATCTTGAAGACTTGCCTTGAGACTAGCTTGCCTTCCCATGGCGAAGCAAATGTGACAAGCCCATTGAATTTGCCCCTGTGATTCTAAATGTGCCGTACGGTACTGGTGCCCCTGCCTTTAGTTTGTGAAGTCCTTGGATTTCCCAATGTCAGGCGTGTGCATCGCATCCTCTACTTGGAAATAAACTTGGTGCAGCAACAGCTGTGATTCTTACCCTCAGGGTTCATCTTTTCTTTCCCTGGGTCTACTTGATAATCTATTCATTATTGCTCAAACTTTAAGCTCTATGCTACGGAAGATCATTAATCATAGATATAATTTAATGACAGCAGGGTCATGTTCCACTAACTAAGTACACCTTGTTTGCCTCAAAATGCTAATCGTTTCTCTGTAACATTAATGAGGGACAATTGATATTAAGCCTAATAATCACGTGTCGTCTATTTAACAGTTTTTATTCATATAAACTGAGTACTCGGGTTATGGCTGAAATCTAATTATGTAAAACTCACATCTAGGTAGCCGCCTAACAAAACATCTCTGAGATATTTGCGAAGTTAGGAAAGATGTAACGAAGTTGGTTCTTGAGAGGAAAATAGCATTAGCATAGACTTCTTCAAGTGTGTGAGCTGACTTCTGCTCTGCCAGCGACGAGACCCAGTAGCACAACAGGGATGTTACCACTGGTCTAGATATCACTTCATCTGCAGCCCATCCGTAGGCCTAGTTCCTGGCTTGTGCTGGAATGTCTGCAAACAAACACTGTGTCACGTGACACCATCACATAAATCTTTTACGACTTATGGTGGAATTGTTCTGAGAGGAAGATCCTTTTGTATTTAACTTTTTCAAAAAGCTATTTCTGTTGTCTCAAACACACATAACCTGCTTCTAAATCCCTCGAAGTCCACAGCATAATTCTGATGAACTTCATTCGCAAAAAGGATGTGAATTGAATCTGTTCTTCACAGATCCGTTGTTGTGAAGTTTCCACCGGAGACAGGTGTTATTCTGTTTTGTTTTGTTTAAAAAACAGAATGATGGCAGTGTTTAAAGGCGCCTTTCCCCACCAAGATAAGACCATCTTTTGAACTCAGCAGGACACCACTGTTAACTGCTATTGAAAAACTGTTTGAAAGCATCAGATCAATCTGGTGTTTTTGGAGAGCTGCTTTGAACAAAGCTCTTAATTTCAATATAGTATTCTTTTGCCTCGAAAAATAGAACATACTGGCCTACAGGACCCAATATTTCTTCTGATAGGTATTTAAAAGGACAATTACCCATCTTTCAGAAGTAAATTGTGGGGTAACTTATTTTTCCCTCACAGCTACACACATTTCAAAATAACCAAATGAGCAAATGTGATCCTTTGAGTATTGGCCATGATTGTTGGGGCTGATGGAAGTTGGGGTCCAACACTGTATGGGAGGCAACAGGTTCTCCATCCCTGCTCTAGAGGAAGCTCAGCTGATTCCGCAAGGCAGCTCTTACACTCTTATCTACAGCCCCCGAGCAGTCAAATCTGTTGCAAAGTGAGAGACAGCCCGGCTACTTCAGCACAGAGAGGGAAGCCACTGTCCTGGATGGCGGTAGCCTCATTCAGAAGCTCCTGCTGCTCGACAAGCAGTGATGACCTCACTTCCCCTCTGTGGATGGGCCCTGGTGCCACACCACACTCAAGCATGTAATATCTGTGTATTTGCTAAGGGCCCAGCTAATCCCACCCGTCTCCTGCAGGAGATATATAATAGAAATATTACCAAGTCTTAACTTCCTAACTCCCAGACTTTAAAGATGAGAAACTGGGGACCGTTGTATTTATTTGCTAAACTGTTGCGTCCATGTTTAACTTTCGCTCCCCAGTCAAATGGTTGGATATATAAACCTTTCACCCGCACAAACAGTATTATCAACTGTCTCTCATATCAGCACCATGCAGACTTGCAACACAACAGATTTATTTAACGACTGAATGGGTACCTCAAACAATGGGAGGGAAAAACAAAGGTCCCAGACCTCCTTGGGGAGGTGTTCTTGGTGACGGCCCAGCTGATATTGCTATTCAGAGGGCACTGGATGGCCTGATAGAGGGAACTCTCCCCTTCTTGTCAAGTCTGCACAGAGATGATGACTCAGGACAGCTGTTACTACTGGGACAGTAGCGACTGCCAGTCTTCTTGGCACGATCCCCTTTGCTAATTTCAGACATTATCCCCAATGATGTATTTTCACTGATGGTGTAAATCTCATCAGTTCCCATTGTACTGCACAATGCCATCATATTTACATTTTGTAATGTCAGGGGACAAGTCTAGCAACTTCCAGCTGACTTTTCCAGAGTTCTGTTTTATCTCTCCCATACCCTCCCACAAAAAAACACACCTTTGTTTAGTAAAAGGATATCTTCTCTGAGTTTTTATCTGTGTTGGTCATTAGAAAACAAAACCAAAAGGGGGGGGGAGGAGGGAGTTCAAAGTGTTCCTGAGTCCAGTTCCCATTAGTTAATCATTAAGGTGTTATATAAAGGCCAAAGCTATAAGACCATAGAGTGGTTCTGACACAAACGTTTTCCTCCACATGTGGAAATGCTATGTAAGAAGGACACTCAAATCTAGAGGCATACTAGATTCCTGCCGGCTTCTGCTTGTGGAATTTTTCTGTAAAATCTATGAGGATTTCTCACTAAATAATCATGCAAGCAAAACAAGTTGCACTAGTGCAAGGGGTCTTCCTCCCTCCCCTCCCCCACCGGTGCATCCTACCACCTTCAAATCCATTTTTGTAAGTTCGGGAAACCCCCAAGACAGAGTCAATGGATGCATGAGGGAAGAGAGAGCAGTGTCGTAGCGTGGGTTGTCAGCACCCGGGGCAAGGCAAGTAATTTGCGCCCCCTAACCCGTGGATTTGCGCCCCCTAACCCTAACCCCCAGATGTTGCGCTTGGTGCGGCCAGCCCCCCCTGCACCCCCCACGCTATGCCACTGAGAGAGAGGGAGAATGATTTGTTGGAAAGTTGCCCACTGCATTACCCCTTATTCCTATATAATATTTCCACAGGTATCCCTCTTGTTGTTGTTTAGTCATTTAGTCATGTCCAACTCTTCGTGACCCCATGGACCAGAGCACGCCAGGCACTCCTGTCTTCCACTGCCTCCCACAGTTTGGTCAAACTCATGCTGGTAGCTTCGAGAACACTATCCAACCATCTCATCCTCTGTCGTCCCCTTCTCCCTGTGCCCTCCATCTTTCCCAACATCAGGGTCTTTTCCAGGGAGTCTTCTCTTCTCATGAGGTGGCCAAAGTATTGGAGTCTCAGCTTCAGGATCTGTCCTTCCAGTGAGCACTCAGGGCTGATTTCCTTCAGAATGGATAGGTTTGATCTTCTTGCAGTCCATGGGACTCTCAAGAGTCTCCTCCAGCACCATAATTCAAAAGCATCAATTATTCAGCGATCAGCCTTCTTTATGGTCCAGCTCTCACTTCCACTACGGAGCTGCAAACAATTTTGCACCAAATCTGGGGAGCAGAAGAGGGTGGTGGGAATGTGAAAAGAGAATGACTTTGTACACACCCCAGTTGGTTAACATTCAATCCACTGCTCAGCGGTATCTTGCCACATGTTGGCTTGCACGGACCCAACAAATGACCATCACACCAGGCTCACAGGAAACAGAATCTGGTAAATATTTGTTTTGTGGTGCTTCTCCAATACGTTGACTTATATTGGAAGTGGAAGAATTAGAATCCTTCCATTTTGTATATCTTGCTCTTCTCTGGTGGAATCCCCCCTCCCAGCAGACAAATAGAGAAAAGGTGACAGAATGGTATGATATCTAACATGAGATAGATTAATTAGGAAAACAGAATGTTTTCATCGCAGCATTTTGCACCCACACTCCATTTGTATGCAGTGGTTTTGTTTCTGAGGGCATATTTTTGTGTCTACCACTGATTTGTTAATGATATGCCATCTGAAATGTGTTCAGCTACACACCACTGGTTTCAGTTTTGCACACAGAAGCAAAAACCTGGGACTTCAGCAATGATTGCAATCTTCTGCTCAGTGAAGAAAGCCCTGGTAGCGCAGATTTAGATGTCAAAAAGGACGGTGGTAATCTTATTAACCTTGAGTTTTTCATCTCCTTTGAGCCTTTAGATTATAAAGTATGAAAACTAGCAGGTGGCCGTTGGATTTCAATGTTTATGCTCATTTAATACCCACCTAGGATTATTTTCTTCCTAAAGAATGAAGAAAAAAGCAACTAGAAAGGAACCTCCGGCTTAGGAAACGAGTGAAATAAACATTCTCCTTTGGATCAAAATAAATGGGTGAGAATGTAACACATCTGGGTGGCACTTAGAGAACCTTGATCACGATGCACATCTCTATTCACATTAAAATATGAATTTGGTGAGTTCAGTGGGGGCAGATGAGTAACGGTAGGAGGCTATAACTCAGTGGTAGAACACCTGCTATACACAAGGTCCCAGGATCAATCCTTGCTATCTCTAGTTTAAAGAATATCAGGTGGTAGGTGATGGGAAAGACCTCTGTCTGAGACCCTGGTGAGTCACCCTAGACCAGTGGTTCCCAATTGATGGTCCGTGTACCTCACTCAAGGGGTCCATGGAATCATTCACATAACAAAAACTACCATAGAGATATCAATATTTTCAAAAGTAGGGGGTCCATGGCTTAGCTTTTGAGAAACAGGGTCCGCAGTACTTAGTTAATTGGGAGCCACTGCCCTAGACAATAGTGGACTAGGCAGAAAATTGTCTGATCAGGTGTATGGGAGCTTTCCAATTTCCTATTTCAATATGAGTGGAAATACACAAACACAGATAATCAGCCGCCTCAGCTGCTCATGTGGAAAGCTGCTTCTGCTGCATCAAGACAATGATCTATTTATTTATTTTTTAGTCAGTATTGGCCTGAGTCCCTTCAAGATAGTGGGTAATTTCCCCAACTCCTTGCTCGTGGAGTCCTGGTTTAAGCCATTATAGGCATAGCCTGGGCTGAAAACCAGTGTTAGAAACTGAGATATGAAAGCTAGGAGCTAAATGGCACCTAGGTTATGGGCACAACAATGAAATGTCTAGGCGCTTTTTTAAAATAACAAGAATACAAAACTGAAATGAATGAACTGCAGCTAAAATATTATGCTCATTTTTCAAATGGTCTAGTCCTTCCCCTGCCCACTCCCCTCATATTCTTAAGAGGGCATCTTCTCCAGAGGGTAGCTGGAAGTGGGGAGGCAGAAAAAGGTCCTCCTTTCCTTCTGCTCTGCAGCTTTAATCTGAAATCTTAGGCGCAGTACTTCATCCAGAGCTCAGAAACTGCTTGTGCTAATGAAATTCCCTGTCGCAAAATGCGCTTCGAACAATGGGAGTTTCAAACACTGCTAAAAACAAATAAGAGTATTTGTTTTCTGTTGAAGAGGAGCTAATATCCACATTCTTTCCACTGAGAAATATTAATTTAAAAATAATAATAATAATAATAATAATTTATTTATACCCCAGCAACTCTGGGTGGCTCCCAACAGACTATTAAAAGCACAACAAAACATCAAACATTTAAAACTTCCCTAAACAGGGCTGCCTTCAGATGTCTTCTAAAAATCAGATAGTTGTTTATTTCCTTGGCATCTGATGGGAGGGCGTTCCACAGGGCGGGCGCCACTACCGAGAAGGCCCTCTGCCTGGTTCTTTGTAACTTGGCTTCTTGCAGCGAGGGAACCGCCAGAAGGCCCTTGGCGCTGGACCTCAGTGTCTGGGCTGAACTATGGGGGTGGAGACGCTCCTTCAGGTATACAAGGCCAAGGCCATTTAGAGTTTTAAAGGTTAGCACCAACACTTTGAATTGTGCTGGGAAACGTACTGCAAAATGTAGGTCTTTTGGGACCAGTGGCCAATGAGTAAGGATGGTGGAACTTTCAGTGATCCAATGATATCTGGGGAGCTACAGGTTCCTGAGACTTATTATAAAAGCTAATGCATTGCCAACTGAAAAGAAGGATTATGCAAAGCTTTTAAGAGATACTGTTTCACAAGGAACTTAGTGCTATTGACAGTTTCTCCTTTTTTTGTTTTAACCGTTATATACTTCCTCATAACATATTTGTACACAGAAGCACGGGGACGCGGGTGGCGCTGTGGTTTAAATCACAGAGCCTAGGACTTGCCGATCAGAAGGTCGGCGGTTTGAATCCCCGTGACGGGGTGAGCTCCCGTTGCTCAGTCCCTGCTCCTGCCAACCTAGCAGTTCGAAAGCACGTCAAAGTGCAAGTAGATAAATAGGTACTGCTCCGGCGGGAAGGTAAACGCCGTTTCTATGCACTGCTCTGGTTTGCCAGAAGCGGCTTAGTCATGCTGGCCACACAACCCAGAAAAACTGTCTGAGGACAAGGGTCGGCTCCCTTGGCCAATAAAGCGAGATGAGCGCCGCAACCCCAGAGTCGTCGCGACTGGACCTAATGGTCAGGGGTCCCTTTACCTTTACACAGAAGCACACACTGAACTATAAATCTTATGATCTAACATCAAATTTAGCAATTCTACTTTGGTGACATGGAACCTATGAGTGCAACAATGCTAAACGTTCACCCCATACTATAGCTCAGTCAGTAGAGCATGAGACACTAAATCTCAGGGTTGTGGGTTCGAACCCAACATCAGGCAAAATATTCCTGCATCGCAGGGGGCTGGACTAGATGACCCTTGTGGTCCTTTCCCACTCTACAATATTCTGTGATTCTCTGTTAGTTAGGCAGCTTGGAGGGTGAGTTCCTCCCACCTTTTCCATCACGCCCCATAGCAGAGAGTACACTAGCTCAAACAGAACAAGACATAACTGCAATTTCAAAGAAAGGTGGAGGAGGGGAATCAAATGGAGTTATAAAACAAATATTCCTTTTGTGAATAGGTGTGGGTTGCCCCATTGCAATTGGCTGCCCTCTTTCTTGGTGTTTGATTATACCTTGCTTTTGGCCTCTGCTTCTCAGGAGGTGACAGATTGGCTAAATTAATGTTGAGTAAAATCAGTGAAAGGGAAAATAATGGACGCCACATGATTTATTGCCTTTCGCAGAAATCTGCTAAGCAAATTCTGGGTCTGCCTTTGTATAGTGTGCAAAAAAGAAAAGTCTCAGGAACCTGACCTGCAAATTGTTTGCTTAGAGCCCTGTTTCCTTACAGGCGATGGGAGGAATGTGTGTGTGTGTGTGTGTGGAGAGAGAGAGAGAGAGAGAGAGAGAGAGAGAGAGAGAGAGAGAGATTGTAATGGTTGTTGTTGTTTAAAGTATGCAAATGGAAAGTTACTGAGTAACATTGCTTCATTAGCCCAGTCAGTGCTGACCCAATAAATTATGGGGAGAATATATATTTTACAGGAAATTGATTTAATTGAAGCTTTGGTTAGTCACTACAAAATGTGTCTGGTTCATGCCACAGTAGCCAGGAATTTATAAATGAGTTCAGAATGTTGTTCAGGCACCAGAAAATAAACCTCCAAGCTATTTACTACCTCTATGATATATAAAGTTTGCAGTTTTGATTTTGTGTGATTATGTTCAGCAATGGTGACCTTTAGAGGCAACAATATTGAAGTGTAATGAGGAGATGTTTGATCACTGGTCTACAATGAAGACTTGGCACGACTTCTCCAGTCCTTCCTGGAATTTGTGAAATTCAACTGACAGGCTTTAACCTTTAGACTGCTGAAGTTTCAAAACATAGAGGGTTTTGTCCTCTTTATATATAACCTGTAAGGTATAGGGGCTTGGGGTTTGTTTGTTTGTTTGTAAGTTCTAGTGGCCTCTTAATCATCTTGTTAAATTAATACTGTGCACAAAGTGATATATAATAAAGATAATAATAACAACAACAACAACAACAACAACAACAACAACAACAATTACTGATCAGTCACTTGATGTAAACCTAGTCTTAAACTAGTATTCATGCAAAAACCTAATCTCTAAACATTGCAATATGGCTGCTGGTAAGCCAGGTTGGGGTGGTAAATATGGGGTGACTGAATCCCATTGGAAGCAATGGAATGGGACATGTATTCCATTCTTATCCATTAGGATAAATCCTAATAATTTCACTGGGACATAGTAAATGCCCCCAGAATTGCAGCCATAATCACGACAAACTGATATTGGATTGTGACTTCTTACTATATGCTGGGGTTGGTATGATGGCAAGATTTTGTATCATCAGTTAATATCATGGTGTGCAAGTAAGGAATTTATTTTGTTTGGAATTGCAAGAGATGATTGATTATTTGGTTGGATTCAGACATGGAAGGGGGTTAGCTGAAGCTCTTTTAGAATTCCCCATTTCCCCTAAGCATGGCAGAAATCCCTGCTTCATCACAAAGAAATGGAGAGCTTGTTCGCAGCACAGTGCAGCGATTAGAGTGTTGGACTAGGGCCTGGGAGACCAGGGTTCAAATCCCCACTCAACAATGCAGCTCACTGGGTGACCTTGGGCCAGTCACTGCCTCTCAGCCCAACCAACCTTCCAGCACTCTTGTGAGGATAAAATGGGGAGAGAGGGAGGAAGTTCCATTCCACATATAGATATCCCTGCACTAACGGAAATGCTTGTTGTATACTGCCCATGATCTTTAATTCAGCATTGCAGACAGTGCCAGATTTAACCCTGTGGAGGCCCCTAGGCAGTCGAAATCTCGAGGAGTGGGGCTCGCAAATGGGGCTCTTAATATGTTTTTGATTTTACCAACCAACAATTTTAACAAACGTATTTTGAGCCGTTGTTGCAGGGCCCCTAAAAGGTGTGGCCCTAAATAGGCCAGTGCCAACTTTGCCTATTTGGTAATCCGGCACTGATTGTAGAAAGAGCCTTGCCGATTTTAAGTAAAAATAGCAGGGCAGAAACATTAACCAAGAAAACACAAGTGAAAATCTCACGAGCCAAACAGAGCAAACGATTGATAACTTCTTTCTGTAGATAATTGTACATGCTTGACATACCACAATATGCAGTTGTTTAAGGGGTAGCAGAAAAAGTTCAGCCCCTTCTAATTAACCATTGGATGCCAGGCTCAGGGGGTCTTTTTTGTGAAGATAACCGAGTCCTCACACAACTAGCTCTGAAGCATTTGGTCTCATTTCCATCAAAAGTTTCGTATGTCTTTACCGGAGCAAAATTATGTGCAGTAGTGTGATGAAAATACTATCGCAGTCTGAAAGAATTTATGAAAAGATAATTAAATATAAACTATGTGGAATGGAGAAAGCAACTTTTTATATATAATAGCTATTATTGATTTTCTGGCTGGATGGTCATAGAGAATTTAAGCATCAGGGCTCCTACACTTTCACAAAAAGGGGATATTACAATTTATGTACAATTCATAGAGGGAAAGCTAGAGACAGTGAGACAAAAGAGGCTTTGGAGAAAGCTGTGACTGCTGCTGAAGTGGTGGGGGGTATGTATTCGGCCACCGTTCATTCAAACGACAATTTCATAGTCAAAAATGACTCTCAGATTGAACTGGTATCAGTTGGTGTGTTGTTCTTCCCACACACCTTTCACCCGCTGCAAGAGCTGAGAGTTGGTGGCTGAACGCCCATCACCTTAAACTGTATAGCACTGGGTGATTTTTCTAAGCTAAGACAATCCTTGAAAAACAGCCTCAGATTGCTCCAAGACTTTTCTGAGAAATTGCAGAAAAATCAAATGTGGAGGAGATTGATTCCAGCCCTCCTTGCCAACTCTCCCTTTCCAAGAAAACGTTGCTGGTGCCAGGAGAAGTCTTGCAGCCCTTGGCTTCACTTCACATGATGCTTCTAAGGTGCTGCTTCCTTTGGGATACATGGGATTTGTAGTACTCCACAGTCCTCACACGATTACTGGAAAGTGTGGCTGTGCTGCTGGCCCCACCACTCAAAGTCACAAAGCTTCTTCAGGCATCAAGGAGAAAACCTACATGCGTAGATACCGATGGATATATGTTTCCCTGGGAATTGGAATCCTACATGATCAGGATTCAAAGCCCCGGAGAAGCTTATACCTATAGAGTTCTATGTATGTACTGTAGGTGTTATCCTTGCAGACGTCCACACCTAATGCATGGGACAGAGGGGCAGGACCTGGAGAAGTTGAATAACAACAACAATAATAATTTATATGCTGCTCATTCGACAGGGTTGCCCCAGCCACTCTGGGTGGCTTCCAACAAATTATAAAACCACACTAAAATGCCATACATTAAAAACTTCCCTATATACAGGGCTGCCTTCAGATGTCTTCTAAAACATGTACAGAAATGTGGAGAGAGTCACAGTAAAATGCAGGTGAATTTTCATGAGGATTATTATTATTATCAGTGGCGTAGCATGGGTTTTCAGCACCCGGGGCAAGGCAAGTAATTTGCGCCCCCTAACCCGTGGATTTTAGCACTCGAGTCTCTTCCGCGCCCCCCCGATGTTGCGCCAGGTGCAGCAGGCCCCCCTGCACCCCCCACGCTACGCCACTGCTCCCACCACAAGTCTTCAGGACAGCCTTCCGAAGGCTTGCGCGGGGAGAAGGTCTCTCCACCCCACCGCCAGGCTTCGGAGCATCCTTCTGAAGCCTGGCGGCGGGAGGAGGTCTCTCCGCCCCACCACTAGCCTTCGGAGGAGGTCCGAGGACAGTGGGGTTCCTGCTTCCTCGAGGAGGGCCGGCCAAACGCGCCCCCCCAAATGTTGTGCCCGGTGCGGCCGGCACCCCTGGCACCCCCCACGCTACGCCACTGATTATTATTATCAGATAATTCATAAACCAATAGGGGGAACTGTACATAAGACTGGAAAAATGGGAAACAGAGGGAAACTAACATGGATAGATTCAAATGTTGTTGGACTACAGTTCCCATGAGCCTCAGTCAGCATGGCAAATGGTCAGGGTTAAGGGAACTGTAGTCCAGCAACATCTGGTGGGCAGCAGGTTCTCTATCCTGGACAAAAGGATGCACCATATTGTTGCTAAAAGCTCATTGCAGGTTTTAATTTATTTTTTAAAAATAAAATTTCCCATGCTCCTGGGTGTGCATACCCACCCACATATGGAATATTTGTCTGCATTGCACCCAACCCTTTGAGCAGTGGCTGCAGTGCAGCTTAGAATACAGTGGTACCTCGGTTTATGAACTTAATCCGTTACAGAAATCTGTTCTTAAAGCAAAAACTGAGGTGTGCTTTCCCTAATGAGGCCTCCCACCGCCGGTGTGGTTCCACCATTTGGATTCCGTTCTTAGACCGAGGTAAAGTTCTCAAACCGGGCCACTATTTCCGGTTTTGGGGAGTTCGTAAACCGAATCACTCTTAAACAGGACTGTTCTTGAACCAAGGTACCACTGCATAATAGATAAAGGAATGAATGTTCAAAGAGCGGAAACAAGATGACCATCTGCTTCTGAATAGAGAAGGTGCCATGCTCTGCTAATATTTGTTGATAGAAGCATTTAAAAACAGACTTAATAACACAAAAGCAGATCCGGGGATAGCCCGCTACCAGGCAGACCCCCATTTCACAACTAGCTCCTCCACCGGCCCGCCAGCTTCTTTCCAGAACAGCAATTAATTCTCCCCTGGCCTCTTGTCCCACCACTGCTCTTCCCTCGAGTCCCCGATGTGAAGTTTTGTGCTGCCCATTTCGGCACAGTCTCAGCCCTGTCTCCCTTTCTTCTCCTTTCAAGAATGTTGTGACTTGAGGCATCAATCTGGACCTCCAGCCGAGGCTTTTAACTCTTGAAAAGAAAAGGAAAAAGTTAAATTGGAGGCAATATATTTCCCTCATTAATCTGTTACTTTTGAGGAAAGTTTTTTTAATTTTTTATTAAAGCAGACAGAAATGCTCAACTGGAACTTTTCAGCGAATGGTGAAACCCTTTTCTTTCTGCCATGCATTCGGCTATCTTATAGCTTGTTAAATTTTTTAAAGATTTCTTCTTTTAAAAGCATGTTGTGGCCATCTTTAAAGTGTGCTAAACATAAGAATTGCATTTCCTTAGAGGAGTGTTTAACTGAATACTAAAAAGTGTTGCTTTGTGCTTTTAAGTCTTTATGGTAAGTTTAGAGAAGCAAATGGCACAAAAGTGGGATATAAATGCAAGTATAAACAAGCTAAGTAGATACAAGGGGATTTTCAGCCTGTGGGAGGGAAAGTAGGCAAGTTTTGTGGCTTTGAAATGCCATTGTTTGGTGATCCTGCTGTATGCATGCCCCAGAGGCAATGTGTTAATTTTCATTTAGGTTTGATGAATTGTGTGCCAATT
>NC_138759.1:108271888-108426888 GCF_965113315.1 Podarcis vaucheri
ACAAGTGACCTAGACATGGGCATCTTATGTCCAATAGATTCCTAAGTGAAGACTAATGCAAAGCACACACTCAGTTTTTTCCAGTATTCTCACCACAATCTTTCCACATTTATAGTCTAAGTTTCACTACCTCTCTGGGTGGATTCCTGTTTCTGATGTATTTAAAGAAATGCTGTTTGTCTTACTGTTTTTATCAACGAGTTCCTCGTCTTCTTTTTTTCACCTGTCTTATTATCAACTTACATTTGGTTTTGTCAGAGTCTTACTTTAATTGTCCTCCATTGGGTAATCTTAATTAGCCACGTTGGCACCTCCTGTTTACACTTTTCATTTCCTTAGATATACTGTCCATCTGAGCTTTTGTGCCTATGATTTCAAATAACCCCAAAGCACCCTGAAGAGATCTGACCCTCTTGATTTTCCATTTCAACTTCCTACAAGTAATCTCTTTTCCAGTGTGGCTGTGCTAGACTTTATGGGCAATTGTCCACTTATACATCTCTTGGATTCACTAGCACTGCGGTCACTGTTCCAGATCAATTCAGAAACATCTGCATCTCACTCTATATCCTGGGTATCACTCAGGATTAAATCCAGAGTCACCTTCCTTTTAGTTGGTTCTGTGATTAAGTCTGCAATCCCTACACCTACTTACCTGGGAGTAAGGTCCTGCAATTCAGTGGGATTTACTTCTGGGTAGACATGCATAGGATTGCACTGTAAATGTCCAGTCACCTATTGAATCTAGATCTTTTACCTCTTTGTCAGAATTTCAACATACATTTGCCTAGTCACTGTGGAGGTACTTGAAAGACACACGAAATTATAACTTGTTGTTCTTGGGTTGCGAGTTGGTCAGCAAAGTGGCCAATACATAATGAAACAGGGGGGCCCAATCTCAGCCACGGTTGAGCAATTCCAAGTCCCACTGACTCCAACAGAAGAGAGTGGAACATATGCTAACTATCCCATTTATACCAATGGCAATGTGTTTCACTTTGCTCTGAATTATTCACATTTGTCTTTTTCTTTCTTACTTCTGTTCCTAGTAAGACATCTTTATCTTGCAGGGGGGGGGGGAGAGAATGATTACATAAACAAGCTTTAAACTGTGATCTAAAAGATGGTAGTGTTAGAAAGAGGAAGGATTGAAAATAGCAATCCTATCCAATGGAGCACATTGTCTACTGGCAACGTAATATATGCCTGAGAAGCACAGATTGTAAATGCAGGATGTTTAATTTCCCAGACGTCTGTAGGTGTCACGTAACATTTCTTTTTGCATATATGCACCTAGCAATAATCACTATAATTCACTCTGTTGCTATAATTCATCTGTCTTCTTCCGGCTTTATTTCACCTTTTAAACTGCAGGGTCTTTGATGGGAAATTTGAAGCAGATATAGGTGTTTCCTACTAAAGCTCGCTTGGATGTGATTTCTTTCTTATTTTTAAGCGACATTTTGGGCTATATATTTTTGATTAAAGGAGGAGGGCAGTTTGAAGTTTGGAGGTGAAATACAGGGAAATGCCTTCACTGTTCCCTGCAGCTTAACTGTTCCTTAACTCTTCCTCCCCTGCCCTGTTTTTACAGGCATATGATAAATTTCTAAGACTTACTGTAAGAGCTGTATCTTTTTATTTTAATAACTGTCACCTGGTTTAAAATTATGCTTGGTTGGGGGAAAAAAACTGCAAACAATACTACAACTTCTAAATATATTTTGTTTAACGAAGCCACTCTATAAATTTTGCACTATTTTTAGTTATTAATTACTAAGTCTGAAAAGGGCTAAATTCAGAGCAACTCTCTGTTCCAAGGAAGATCTAATTGCCAAGGACCGAGCCTTAATATTAACCAGGATAATTATTATGCAAAGCATACCCACCCAGAATGTTTGCATAGCTATCACAAGCGCTTTCATAAATGATGCTTTAATTAGTCTTAATTAGAATTTGTTTAAGTCAGCAGGGAATGCAGAGCCCGTGAAATGATGTATGTAATAAGCATCAGGCTCACTTTTTACTTGGGGAATAGAGCTGACAAAATCACATCACGTTAAATTGATTCAGTCAGAATTAAAATTCTTATGGTATTAATTAAATGGGGGATCTCATTAGCAGGCTGCAGGGTGACGGAACGACTCTTTGGCGACCAGATGTGAAGGAAGCAGCACTGAACAAGAGCACCATTAGAGCTAAAAGTCAGCAGAGCTCAGTTGCAGAAAGAGCGGCGTTAAGGCTCAATGCAAAGGGCTACGGCCACTGCAAGATATCAGAAAAATCCAGGGCTCCTTTTAGCTAATTTGGAGCCCTTTGCCCAATTCAAGTCATAGGAAAATGACACCTTGGATTTTGCCGAGCAACCAGCTAATTTTCAGAAGGGAACTGATTGGGTAATTAAAGCAGAAGGACTCACCAGCAGTGGGATGGCCAGGGGTCCACAAGGGACTGAACTGTAAAGAAAATACATAGGGTTAGTTTTAATGGATATGAAGAGACAGGGAAAACGATTCATTTTTCACGTCAGCAGATACTGGTGGGTCCACCACTACCATTTGCCCCAACTGAGCATGGCAGATGTGTGCAAGGAGTATTCAGTGCATGGTTTGTCTTGTAGGACATCCAGGTAGGGGAAGCACTGCATCCTATTTCCATTCAGAATGAGCTCATTCCATTTAGAAAAATTCTCAGAACACGAACAGGGTTTCCCCAGTAGTTTTCTTACTCCAAATACTTCCTGCCAACCTTGGCTGAAGTCAGTTTTCATCCTACTCCCCACTTTGCAAGTTTCCCCCACTCTGTCCCCAGTACTTACCTTCCAGCTGCTTACTACTACTACTACTACTACTACTACTACTACTACTATTATTATTACCATCACCACCACAATTTTCGTCATTAATGGAGCCAATTTGTTGCTCCTGCTAGTGTGTTTGCATTGCGCCACTCACCCTCCTGATGTCAGGGACTGGGCAGAGGAGAAATGGTGGAGACCACCTCCCCAGCCTGACCCTTCCAGGGGGTTGAGGGAGATCAAAGCTCAAAGGCAGATGAGGGGAAAAGCTGGGAAATAATGGGAAAGGAGGAGGAGGAGGAAGAAGCACTGGGGGGGCAACAGCTGGATCTAATTGTCAGGGGACCCCAGTTGTGACCGACTCTGGGGTTGCGGCACTCATCTTGCTTTATTGGCCGAGGGAGCCGGCGTACAGCTTCCGAGTCATGTGGCCAGCATGACTAAGCCGCTTCTGGTGAACCAGAGCAGCGGATGGAAACGCCGTTTACCTTCCCGCTGGAGTGGTACCTATTTATCTACTTGCCCTTTGCCGTGCTTTCGAACAGCTAGGTTGGCAGGAGCAGGGACCGAGCAACGGGAGTTCATGCCATCGCGGGGATTTGAACCACTGACCTTCCGATTAGCAAGTCCTAGGCTCTGTGGTTTAACCCACAGCGCCACCCACGTCCTATACACCCCCTTACACCTAGTAAGCCAAAGCAATGACAGGAAGTCAGGTAAATGCCACTGCCCTGCCCTGCTGATCGCTACTGAGCAATACCAATAAGTGAGCCCATTTTAATAGCTTAAGCTAAACAGAAGAGATAATAATGCCAACACAAAATCGGAATGGTTGTCACCATTTTCCAAACAATGCATCTGTATCCAATCATTTGGTTCTGAGACTCCATTTCCAAATATCTGAGAAGCCTGTCCCAACTGTCACCTTGGTAGTGCCGACATTCCCCACAGTGGCTAATAACTTTCCTTCCTTTTTCTTCCACCAAGTAGCTTCCACCACCAAACAACTGGCAGGCGAAGAGTGAGGGGGCCAGTTAAGCCTCCCGTGGAAGGGAGTTCTTCATCTGGGGCACCATCATAGAGAAGATCACTGCCAATTCATTCCGAATCATAAGGTGTCCTTGTTAGGTCATCTGGAGGCCACCTTCCTGACATTGACATCTTGCTGAGCTTCAAAAAGGTACCTGTCTCATTGTTGTTGGAAACACAGTGGTGGGTTATACCGTCATTAGGCTGGTCTTGCAAGGTCCTATTACAGTAGCTGGAAAAGGAATGTGTATTAGCAAATATTGCTTGTCTTATTCTTATTCTCGGAGAATATCCTTATACTTCAGAAAGGATGGAGGTGAGTTAGCACAACCTTACTTCAAAGAATAGCAAATTGCAGCTGTTTGATCAACTGAAATCTGTAAACATAACTGACCCACTGGTGTTTCCAAGAGACAGTTAACTGTGTATATATACCCATGTCAGAAACCAGCCTGGCAGTCATCGCAGATCCAGATGTGATTGCAGCTGTTCCACCGCCACCCTGTTTTGCTGCCTTCCTGTTTATTACATGACAGGAACCATCAGCAGTTCATGATCACATATTGTTTTTCTGGTCCGCAGCATAGATGTTGCCAGATGGACTCTGGAGGAAGATTACTCTGATGTAGCTGATCAGCTTGTGAGTCTGGATACTTAGGGCTAATTAGCTAACTTAGCCCTCCTGTGTCAGAAATATTATACTAGAAGCTTTAACAGCCCACATCTCATCTCCATTCTGTATCACAGGGAAATTATGAAATGTTGGGAGAGTCTTAAGATAAAGAGCTCTCAACAGCCAATCATAATGACAAACGCTTTTGCCTCTTGGCCACAGACAACCCCATTGTAAGTGTTTTCCTGGGCCAGATTTTCTTAATATTTGCTTTCTGTGAACAGGCACAATTTGCCTCATACGGACTTACACTGATTTAATATTTATTTCCTTTCCTTAGGGAACTATAGGGGGTGATGTAGGGAGCTCAGAGTATTACCAGCACCCTCAGCAAGCTACAGTTTCCAGTGTTGTTTGTGGGAAGCCATGACAGGGAAACTGGTATAAAAACAATAGGATGGCTTCTGTAAGGATAAGGATACTTGGAGGGTCTGCCATGCTGGCTATGGCTGATGGGATTTGGATGGAGTCTAACAACATGTGGAGGGCCACAGGTCCCCCAGTTCTGCTATGTTCCCATTCATAGGCAGTGTGTGAGGCAGTTTTCTGGAGGCAACTGGTTACCATCATAGCAGAAGGTGCTTGTGTCCTTAGCAGTGATGGAGGAAGAGACACAGGGGTGTTAGCAGCCTGAAGGCCTAAGGCTTCTGATTGGCTAGCTGTACTGTGGATGGGCCATGTTGTCTGTCATTAGTGCCAGGCTTTGCTAGCTGCGCAGTCTCATGCTTCTGCTTTGTTGAGACACGCTGGTAAAGAGGCTGGACCATCCTTCCCCACTAGCAGCATAGGCCTAGAAGCTATGTGTAGCCTATGGGCTACTCACCTCATCCAGTAGTCCATCTTGTATGTTGCTGCTGACCTGAACCCAACTTTTCGAATATCTTTTTTGGTGTGGAATCCCTGCCCCAAAAGGTGCAGTAATGCTGGATGAAAACATTCCCATGTGGGGAATGTGAAGGATATTGAAGAGAAAATCTCCCCACTTTTGGATTGCTACTGGAAGGAGCACAATTCCAAGCTCAAACCGAGCAGTTCTTAATGAATCCTGAGAATCTGAAAATTCAGCTTTGATAAATCTAAAGATAATTTGTTGATTTTTCAAATGAAGTTTCCATACCTTGTGTTTTGTGGTGGTGGGCAATGTGCTCACTTTCTGAAAAATGCTTAGAAACTGGGATCCACTCAGAATATTTCAGCATGGGACTTTGAAGTCACAGCCTTTATGGTGTTTAATCTGGACTGGATTGTGTCCAGTGTTTTACGGCCTGTGTTTCAGTGGGACTTATTTATTTGGGAGTCTCCGTGAAGCTGGCGGGGTCTTGCTTCTGAATAATCCCACCTAGGATAGGGCTGCAAGTCTTTTTTCAGTTGTGGCCTGCATGGCTTTAGCTGATATTTTAGGACTTCAGAGAAATGATACATCTTTTTTTATAAAAAAAGAAACCTAGTATAAACCTTCTAAAACATTCACTATTCTTACTGCCTAATACATTTATTCATGGCCCATATATATATTCCCCCATTATATCCTATCCTTTTTTCATGTCTCCATTTTTAATAATATTGCTTATGTGAAAATTGCTGGATAAATTATTCAATTCTCTCTATAATCTAGTATATCGGCAGTAAAACTGCTAACCCACCTCTGTAAATACATTTACAATAATTTAGATCTGTCTCCTGTTAGCTTCCTCACCTTCCCATTGTTCTGGCATTCCTAACTCCAGAGATATATGCTGTTCATGAGACGGGCGACAAAGAATAATATTTGGTTTCTGTTTACAGTGTAATGAAGGTGGTCTGTTTCGGAGAGGCACATACACAGATACTCTTCGTTCCATATGAAATTTCATTAGTGCTAAGTATAGAATTCATATGGGTAGTTAATTAATTCTTAATCACAACTCCACAATGCCTAATCACCATGTACAAATAGCTATGCTGAATGTGTGATGTTCCATAGGAACACAAGAAGCTGCCTTATCTGACCATTGGCCCATCTACTTCACTGTTGTCTACAATGAGCCTCTCTAGGATTTCAGACAGGTCCCAGCCCTGCTTGGAAATCCTGGGGACTGAATCTGAGACCTTCTGCATGCAAATCAGATGCTCCATTACTGAGCTGTGGCCTTTCTCAATCTAGCAGCATATGCTCCTGTTGAAATGACTGGGTGCTGCTGTGCAAGAGAACTATGATTGGTAGCAGATTACAGTGGTACCTCGGGTTAAGTGCTTAATTCGTTCCAGAGGTCTGGTCTTAACCTGAAACTGTTCTTAACCTGAAGCACCACTTTAGCTAATGAGGCCTCCTGCTGCTGCGCTGCCGCCCAATTTCTGTTCTTACCCTGAAGCAAAGTTCTTAACCTGAGGTAATATTTCTGGGTTAGTGGAGTCTGTAACCTGAAGCGTATGTAACCTGAGGTATCACTGTACTCCCATCCGTTTCAACAGGGCTGGAGGAGGAAAATTTCCCAGTGAGTTGTGTGCCAAGATTTCTCAGAGCCTGTGTCACACCGAAACATAGAATCAGAATTTTAGAGTTGGATGGGACCCTAAGGGGGCTTACCAACCCGCTGCAATGCAGGAATCTCAGCTAAAGCCTCCATGACAGGTGGCCATCCAACCTCTGCTTAAAAACCTCCAAGGAAGGAGAGTCCACCACCTCCCGAGGGAGACCGTTCCACTGCCAAACAGCTCTTAGTGTTAGAAAGTTCTTCCTAATGTTCACTTCTCCACATTTCCATATCGGTTTGTGATTTTTCTTAAATGTCCTCATTAAAGGACATTATGTGCATTTTTATGTGGATTCTTACCTTGGCTGGAGAATGGCATTGCAAAACCCAGAAAGGTGCACGTGTTGAAGTACGGCTATTTCAGAAAGTGCAAACCAGGCAGGTTCATCTTTAATGATGAAATGAACTGGATTTCTCCCCAGTGCCTATGTCAGGCTAATTCAGGAAAAGAATGTCTCGGGAATGTTGTTGGCGATGCCGTGTCCTCCTTATGAGAGGGAAAGAGTAATAACTTTCATGCATTCTGAGTTGTGTGTTTCCTGAGGTCTGCAAGCTCTCAAGGGAGTTCAAGAGAGGGGAGAATCCATCAAATGCTGCAGAAGAACCACAGTACAAGTAAGACCAGGAGGTCAAAACTTTGATAGTTCAAAACACTTCGTTTTCCAAATTTACTGTGTGTGCCCTTCCACATAAATGTAACTCAGTAGGATCATCTGTATTGACTTGAATGTCTAGAAGTTGTAAAATTGTCGCTGTATATTACTAAGTGCTGATTTGTACATGTTTAACTGTGCTGGTAATGCTTTTGAAATTTCGGTCTGCCATGGTCAAATGTCATGTCACGTGAGCCTTGGTTTTTCACATTATGGAAGAAGAGGAGGAGGAGGAGCTCCTCGTTGCACCAAAGAAAACTAAGCTGGTATGATTCTAACATCAGGACCGTGCTATTTCAGACCACTGGAAGGGCCCCTTACTTCCTTGTACTTGCAACAGGCATAAAAAGGTAAAGGTAAAGGGATCCCTGACCATTAGGTCCAGTCATGGCCAACTCTGGGGTTGCGGCGCTTTATTGGCTGAGGGAGCTGGCGTACAGCTTCCGGGTCATGTGGCCAGCATGACTAAGCCACTTCTGGCGAACCAGAGCAGCGCACGGAAACGCCATTTACCTTTCCGCCGGAGCGGTACCTATTTATCTACTTGCACCTTGACGTGCTTTCGAACTGCTTGGTTGGCAGGAGCAGGGACCGACCAATGGGAGCTCATCCCGTCGCGGGGATTCAAACGCAAAGATTATTCATTGTGGGTAGGGGCCTGTGGTTTCTAGGGCTGGGCGATATATCAATATATCTAAAAACCGGTTGAAGTCCATATCATGATATCCGTTTCATAATTTTTGAAGTGGCAATATATCATGAATCATAATGTGTGTTAGGGCTGGGCCCTATCATCCAAACCCGGTTGAAGTCCATATCATGATATTGATTTCATAATTTTTGACCTGGTTAAAAATATAGTGAATCATGTTTGTGTGCTATGCAAAACTCACAATACGGGAAAACTGTGAAACCAATCAATGCCTCTACATACCTCTATCCTGACTTCAGACACTGTGATATCACCCAGCCCTAGCGGTTTCCAAAACTCAAAGCATAGTACAAAAATAATCATGAGGTGCTTTGGTGCAAACAAAGGCCATAAGGCACTTACTATAAGGCAATTGTTCCACAAACCTTTATTTATTCTTTTGTTTGGCACATAGGTTAAAGCCTCAGGGTGTCATTTCTGAAATCAGGGAGATGTCTAGGGCAGGGGAACCTTTTCAGTCGGAAGGGAGCCCCTTCCTGGCCAACCTTCCAGGGGCCACATGTTGTGAGGGGCTGGGCCAGAAGCAAAAGTGGAACAGAGGAACCAATGTAGATGTCACCTTTATACAGTTCTCCATTTTCTGTGCAATACCTCAGCAACCGCCTCTTCCTATATGGAGCAACCTACACCCTGCACTCATCATATGAGGCCCTTCTTCATGTGCTTCACACGAAGGTTTGGAGGGTGGCAACACGAGAACAGGTCTTTTATGTGGTGGCTCCCCACTTGTGGAATGCCCTCCCCAGGGAGGCTTCCCAGGCCCTTTCATTACATATCTTTAGGCACCAGGAGGAAACATTCTTCACCCAGGCCTTTGGCTGATGAAACAACCTATTGTCTTTTAAAGGTGTGGGTGTTGTTGTTACAGTGGAACCTCGGTTGTCGAACATAAGCCGTTCCGGAAGACCATTCGACTTCTGAAACATTCGACAACCGAGGCGCAATTGCCGATCAGCAAAATCCATTGAAAAAAATGGAGAAATGCGCCTCAGAAGTTGTTTGACTTCTGAAGTGTGTTTGAAAACGGAAGTGTTCACTTCCAGGTTGTCGGCATTCGAAAGCCAAAACGTCCAACTTCCAAAGCATTCGACAACCGAAGTTCCACTGTATTATGTTGTGTATTTTCTGTTTTTACACCGTAAACCACTCTGTGATCTTTGGATGAAGGGTGTATACAAATTTAATAAACAGTAACAATAAAACACAAACACACCTCTCTGTCCTCCATTCATATAAGCTAGAAACATTAACTGAATTCAAGGAGACATTCCAGCCTGGCAAAAGTGAGGGTTTCAAAGCAGGCTTTGTGATGGGTGTAGCTTGGGTGGGTAACCTGGGGAGAATCTCAAGGGCCAGATACAGAAGGGGGAGGGGCTGCATTTGCTCCCCAGACCTGAGGTTCCTTATCCCTGAACTAGAGAGAGCTTGTAGGGGAGGGACCATAGCTGAATGGTAGACTACACTCTGTGAGAGCCAAATGTTCCGGGATGAATCCTTGGCATTTACGCATATAAGGAGCAGGTGGAGGCAGCTTCCATGTTGCTCAGATAATGTAGGAATTAAGCATAAGAAGAGGTGGATTTAGGGCAGCGTGACCAGTTCTCCTGCAGTGGCCGCCACAGGGCTACAACTATGATGTTACGCACGCATAGAAAGGATGGCGAGCGGTTGCAGGATGCCAAATTTTGGCCTCACACAGGGCGCCACTGAAATTTAAAGGCCAAATTCCGCCCTTGCCATAAGTCAGGGGTCAGCAACCTTTTTAAGCCATGGGCCGGTCCACCATCCCTCAGACCATGTGGTGGGCTGGACTATATTTTGGGGAAAAATATGAACCAATTCCTATGCCCCACAAATAACCCAGAGATACATTTGAAATAAAAGCACACATTCTACTCATGTAAAAACACGCTGATTCCCAGACCGTCCATGGGCTGGATTGAGAAGGGGAATGGGCCGCATTAGGTTGCCTACCCCTGCCATAAGTAGTCTAATTTAATTCAGTAGCCCATCAACATTCAGAAGCAGGCAATGTGACTATAAGCAGGGGTTGACTGACATTTTGTGCATGCAATAATATTGTCCGCTGAGCGTATCTTTTAGTGGGAAGTGCAAAGGCCGGGCTACCTTGACCCTTCCAAAATTAATGGGGAAACAATGCAAAACGAAATCGGTTATTATATGAAAGGGTTTATTCTGTGATTTACGAACAGCAAACTGCCAAGGAATGTAAAGACCATGGTGGATCTCATACCCATATTTTACGCTAATGAAAATGGAACCAGTAGGGAGCATAGTCGGTTTGGGTACTCTGAGATATTAAAACATTTGGAATAGATTTGCTCTGCGGAAAAGTTTGCTCTCTCCCTTATTGCACATTGCACAAATTAAAAGTGGAATGAATGGTTTTCATTCATTACCAAACAAAATGTTTGATGGCTTCTGGTGGTGAATGCGCAAGCCAATCTCCTGCCTGTCCAGTCAACTGTTTCACCCTCTTTCCTAGGCATCCTTTTGTCATTTCAAAATGCCCATGCAGAGCAAGTCAAGCCGTTTTTGAAAAAATAAATAATAATAAAAGAAAACCCCGGCCAAATGGAATGCCGAGATTAGGTTTGATCTAACTCAACCTTTTCAAATTACTACACTAATTTTCGACATATGAATTTAACTATGTGTTTGCCCCTCTATAAACAGGACGAATAAACACTATATCATTTTTACACTTGAACTGTATTATGACTTTAATGCAGGCTTAGGTGAGATGAGGTCAGAGGATACAATTAAATGGATCTGGTACCATCTGGATATTAGGGTCTCTTTAACCATGCTTGGGTGATTTATCCATCAGCAACTCATGTACTGCTCCATAAAAATTGATATCTTGTGGTTTTTTTTATAAAGGTATTAAAATACAGTGTACTTTTAAAATTAAAGGCTAAAATATTGCAGGGTTGCCAGCAGGTAGTTTTATTCCTTCTTCAGTGAAACAGAAATTCCCTAATGTAAGACTTCAACTGCTACAGGACATATACTCCAGTTGTGGGAAGAGATATAGAAAGAGAAACGCATGCTCTTTTAAAGACAGGCCTATTGCAGCAAAAACTTCCAGATCACGTTAGAATCTCTGTGCGAAAATAGTTTAATATGATTAGTACCCTTGTTAAAGGGCTATATATCTGTTACACCTCTTAGCACAATTAGATTCCTCTGTGCAGAGCTCTTAAGGAAATGTCACACAAACCCCTTTTATAAGAAAAGAACACAAAGCCGTGAGGGTTGCTCCACAATTTTATTATTATTTTTATTACAAGTTTGCAACTAATAGTGTATGGCATTATCCTGAACATATTCTGTAATCAAACTAAATTGATGCAGAATCAAATATTTCAGCTGTCAAGGGTAAAGGCAAATGAATAGGAGGGGTGTGGAAAACACAGGGGGAAAATAATTCATCAATATGCCTACCCACCCACCCAAAAGCAAAAAAAGCAAAATTAAACAACTGGAACTGCGTTTTTTGTGTTGTTGTTTTTTAAAAAAGTAACACTTGATTACACATTTCCCAAATAAATTAAAAAAAGACATAGAAATAGCCAACAAAAAGTCAACAATACTTCTGGACAGTAATTTATATAGTTTAGTAATTTGGCTGTCAATAGGATACAAATAGCACTAATATATTACTATAATGCTTCATTTTCATTAAGACATCTGCCAAGTTCTCAAAACCCCTTTTCCATTTGGGACTTGACTTATAATTGCATAATCCCTTGGGGGAATGTCAATATTATTTTAATCAATTTTAACCACAATACACTATGGATGATTACATTGCAATGTCATTTCCAAAGTTACCTCCTCCTATTAGTCATTTGCAAAAGGGAGAGAACACTATGAATGTTGGTAAAGCGTGTTTCAGAAAGGAAACCAACTGCATCTGGCTTCTGTTTCATTCTGAACTGTCATGGGAAAATATAGATATATTATGTATTCGCCCTCCCATCAATGGTCAAAATAATTTATTTTTAAAAGTGGCTCTTCTTGTTCTGCACTTTCACAGTCTTTACCTGCACACAATGATTTCACAGTCCTGGCCAGCAGTCACATGCATTCACAGATTGATCATAGGTGTTACTATGGTGAGTTGTGTGTTTTTGAATGTATGGCAAAGTGACCATCTGCTTGGTTCACCAGGAATGACGACTACAGTTGACAACGAATCCCAAAAGTGGGATGAGGTACTATTAAATGGATGTGTGGAAGAAACAATCAGATACACCCCCTTTGACTCAAATTCAATGGTCACCATATGCATGGAAGTCTGCATTTCACCACATTAAACAAGACATATGTTTAATGAGTAATATGAGTTACTCGTGCGTAAACTGGTGCCTTTCTCGGTTAATTTGCCTTGTTAAAACTTTCTGACTGCACAGCCCCTTCTCATGGTGGCAGCCTCAGTCACTGGCAGAATCCGTCAGTGGGCGTTTCTTGAACCTCTTCCAGCATAAAAGTTGTTTGACACCCAGTCTCCTCCTCCTCTCACTGCGCGGGAGTCTTCTGCGTAGGGAAGGCGTGGGTAGCGGAGGACCTGGGCTCTCCTCGCTGATGTCCAGTGAAGAGTCCTGGAGCCCTCTCTCCAATTCCCCCGTCTGCCCCCCTTTATCCTTGGTGTTGCGCTGATTGGCTTCCCCCTCTACTGAGCTGTTTCTCCCCCTGCTGCTGGGTCCTTCGCCAGCATCATCTGGGAGTCTCCCTTTCGCCTCTCGCTCTGATGTCAGTTCCCTGACAATATGAAACATATTTAGAAGGTTATAGTAGTACCATAGGGGCCACTTTTCTGAGGGTGCATCCAATAGAACTTGTAAAGGCCTTCAGTAACATCAGTGGAGACAATTACTTGTGCCCTAACAATAAAAGCATCACACACACACACACACACACACATCTCAGCCAAACAATATTTACGTGTTAAAGAACCACGCAACGGGCCCTGTAGATGTGGTTGCCTCAAAACAATACAGGATTGCTGTTGGGTGAACCCACATACAATTGAACCCCATATTGAGGCTGTATTTTTGAAAAAAGTATTTGTACTGGTCCTGTATTCTAGTCAGAGGGGCTATTAAGTGCTTTGATGCTTGGTGATGAATATTGCTGAGAAGATTTAACATCACCTGTGGTACACGGAAAGAGTACTATCTAAACAGGGCCAGCTCACCTGCCAGGCAGTGTGAGGTGAAGATCTACCTCAGGAACAAGGGGGAATAAAGATCTACCTCAGGATCTGCTGCCCCTGTGGATCCTGCTGCCCAAGGCAGTCGCCTCATGTTGCCTTATGGGTAGCCTGGCCCTGGCAGTCAGCACTGAGCCATAGGCTGCTGGCAGAAATATATGAGCCAAAGACTTGAGTCAGGAAGATCTTGTTGTTTGGACAAAGCTCCATCCAAAACAGGAAGTCTTTCTAGCCCTTCCAGTCCAGGAGGCTCAAAAGCTAGTCTTGCTGGGTAGGGCCAGTCCGGAACTTGAGAGGACTTCACTACCAAGAAGCTGCAGTTCTGATCACTCACCATACAGAGCGGTGGCTTATGGAAGTGAATGCTCCTGGTTCTAACCACTGCGATCTAACAGGCATGAGATATCAGGGCATAATTCTAGGACAGCAGGTTGCCAGGCTTTGGTTAGTTTAGTTTTAATATTTGTGCCATTCAGATTTTCTTTCGTAGGCATCAAAATTTGGGGGCTGGCTCTGTATCTGAAAGCAGGATCTGAGCATTCATCTTTAATGTCCTGTTGCCGCTTACATCCGGAGCGCTCCCACCATTGGCACTATTCTGGATTAAATTGTTTGAAAATGTTCTATTAAATTCTGACAATCCCACAGTTCATCGACTAGAGAGAGCGAACAGAGGGCTTGAGATTATCATAAGAAAGCAAAGATCAGAGCTTGAGGAAACGGATGTACACACCAAAAATAAGCAGTAAGATTTATTAATCAATGAAAAATTAGGGATAGTGTTTGGTTATCCAAGGTACATATTTCCTGCACATATTTAACATAGCAGCTCTTACACAGTCCCAAACGCCTTTAGACACTGACCTTGGCAATATTACAGGCGTAATATTTTCCCAGGGATGACTTCTTCCTGAACTGAGTCTCCAATATATTCTGAACAAACAAGCTTTCCTCACCAACAGGCATACAGTAGCTATCTTCTTTCTCCACCTGTTTTTTCTTGAATGAGCACATTTCTTGTGTATTTTAGGCCTTTCAAATGTGATGCGTTATGCACACACAATTCTGTTAAAGAAACGATAAACCATTTGTTAATCATTGCGGGTGAGACAGGTGCATTTTCTTTACAAATTACAGTGTAGAAGGAGTGCAGTGTTAGCATGGAGGTAATTTAAAGCTGCATGCCTAATATGCTCAACATGCCTGGAATTATTATACGTTGTTTGTATTTTGTGCTGCAGAGACCAGGCTCCACTGGAAGGATACAATCCTGATTTTCACCGGTGAGTGGCAAAACCCTTGAACGTCTCAGATGACGAAACTGGGTCACATTTTAAGGTACTTTAATATAGGGGCTAATGTGGATGTTAGGTTGGGATTACAAAGGCACATTTAGCTCGGTGCTGTTTCACAACTGCACCTTTGTCTCTTGAGCTCAGTTCAGCAGCCTCTGCACATTTGAGATTTAAACGGAATCTGGAGTAATTTGTGATCGATTGCCCATCCCAGAGAAATAGAGTATCTACATGCAAGTGTAAATTTGAATATAAAATGCCTTTCTGTGCTTCCAAACTGTTCTTTCAGGGTTTAGCACATGGATGGTTATCGTTTTTTGTAGGTGAGGAAAAGGCAGGGAGGGTGATATCCAACTAAGTTTTACTTGGAGCTATTGAAATTAATGGACCGAACTTAGTCATGTTCTTTAATTTCAATGGGTGTACTCTGAGTAAAACCTAGCTGAAACCCAACCCACATTGCCATGCATAGCCAAGGGTACATGAGACTAACCACTGAGTTGTGACACAACTTGTGTTGAAAGAAATCACGAAGAGGACATGGTCCATTCTAGTTCCTGGTTTGCCAGCAGCCTCTTATGTCCATGAGCATGGGAAGGAATTTGCGCATGTGGCACTGTGCATATAGTTCCCCCACATGAGCAGAAATCCTGATCCAATCATATGCATTGGTTTGTGCATGCAGCTCTTTCCCACATGCTCTGAACTCATGGATGTCAGGGGCAGTCCTTGCCCATGTGGCCTCACAGTCCCCTCCACTTATCTTTTTTTTCCCTTTTCTTTTTTTGCAACACATGGACAGGAGGCCATGTGAACCACCCTCTCAGCTTCTGTTTGGTTCGTACTAAGCTGTGATTGATAACTGCCATAACCTTTGAATTTTGGGTGCTGTGGGTCTTTCCCTTGCGGTGTAATCCTGGCTTCGTAGCTTGCATTACATACATACACCAGCTAGCTGGAGCCTTGCCATCCCTCTTGAACTGCCAATGTTTCAGGTGGGTTGTCTACTTTTAAAACACAAAAAAGCAACACTATGTTTATCTATTTGTGAATTCAGCTTTCACTTGTGTGTGTGTGTGTGTGTGTGTGCGCGCGCGCACGCCTGTACATAGCATTGCAAAACTGCTCCTGGTTTTAGGAAAATATGTTGGTGACATTGTAGGTACTAGTCAATGCTGTTGACTCAATAGATGCTCTCTCTAACCTCCCACCAATAGCACCTCAGTGCGCACTGAATTTGCTGAAAACTCACAGAACTCCTTTCCACAGTGAGGGGATTTTCAAACGGCCCCATTGCTCTAAAAAAATGTTACATCTTATCTCAATACCCTCTTAATTCTGCTCTGTTCTTTCTGCTTCACTCAATACCTGGAATACCCTACTGTAACACAGATTACGGAAAGCAAAATTAGAACAGCACCTTTATTAAGCTGCACATTTCCTAATAAATGTGTTGTTTTTAAAAGCAACATTAGCCTGGGGTGATTGCTAGGGAATTAATGATGAAAGAGAACTATTGGCCTAAAGAGAAGCCAAGGGCTATCAGCTTTCCCAGCCCAACGAAATTTCTTAAACCTCGAGAGCTTAATTGAGACATCACTAAAAGGGTTAAAGAAATCCCGACAATTTTACTACATGAATCCTGTCAGTGAGATGCATTTGGAATTCCCGTTTAAAAGACATGTAATTGCTTCAGATTCTTTATATTATCATAACTCTTCAAAATTGATTGGTTTTAGGTTTATGGAAAAATATGCAAATGTGCAGAGAAATATGACACACATTTCTCATCGTGGAAATAAAAGTAGTTTGCTGAGAATCCATTTGATTGCATTTGATTACGGAACAAAAAGTAATTATTTAAGATACACGTCTTGAGGTTTCTGGAGGGGCATACTGTACGGGTGAAGTATTTGGTATACTTGATTTTTGTTTGCCCGCATTTGAGCGGTTTATTCACATATATTTTGACAGGCCAAAATATTAGGTAAAGACTTACGCATAATTGTCATGAGGGCTGAGCCAAATGCTACCCAGTGAAGATTTTCAATGTGAAAAGGGTGTTCTCACCGAGTGGAGACGCTCTCTCCAAACATCCCTCAAAGTGTAACTTTTCCAGATTGGTTTGTTGCTGCCTACAATCCTGACTGGGACGTGGGTGGCACTGTGGGTTAAACCACAGAGCCTAGGAATTGCCGATCAGAAGGTCGGCGGTTCGAATTCCCGTGATGGGGTGAGCTCCTGTTGCTCGGTCCCTGCTCCTGCCAACCTAGCAGTTCGAAAGCATGTCAAAGTGCAAGTAGATAAATAGGTACCGCTCCGGCGGGAAGCTAGACGGCATTTCTGTGTGTTGCTCTGGTTCACAAGAAGAGGCTTAGTCATGCTGGCCACATGACCTGGAAGCTGTCTCCGGACAAACGCCAGCTCCCTCAGCCAGTAAAGGGAGATGAGTGCCGCAGCCCCAGAGTCGTCCGCGACTGGACCTAACGGTCAGGGGTCCCTTTACCTTTACAATCCTGACTTGGTTGCAGCTTTGGTGCCACTTTCTGTTTGTTTGAAAAATAGCCATTTGAAAAGAAAAATGTTTAGATTTTTTTGGTAGCAACAGTGCGACCAGTCAAATCTGATTATGTAACTGTGAGCATACCAAGTCAGCTTAGGTTGATGAGAGCACTTTTTGACAGCCGCTGCCTTGACTCCAAACTGGCTTCATTTGCTCTCAGTGAAGAAGTGGCTGCACTAGGGGGGAAATTCAGGGCAGGGCCAAGCAGTGCTATTTTCCTAGAAAAAGAGGTGCCGGGAACTCACCATGAGTGCCTCTCTTGCTCTCTTTTAATGGCAATGGCGCCTACCTGAGAGGTGCCAGAATTGTGTTCTGACGAGTTCCAGCTAAAAAAAGCCCTGGGGCAAAGTATATTTCTTGGCAGTTGAGGTTTCCCCCATATATTAAGATCTCTGAAAGATCTCTGAACAGTATACAGTGGTACCACAGGTTAAGTACTTAATTCGTTCTGGAGGTCCTTTCTTAACCTGAAACTGTTCTTAACCTGAAGCACCACTTTAGCTAATGGGGCCTCCCGCTGTCACTGGGTTAGCGGAGTCTGTCACCTGAAGCGTATGTAACCTGAAATGTATGTAACCTGAAGTGTATGTAACCCGAGGTACCACTGTATGTTAATGACAGGAGTCCAGCAATGAGGGGGCAAGAGGTGGGTGGGGAGTGAGCTCCTTGCTGTTGCTTTGCTCCTCCGGCTCCACCCATGCCATGAAGTCATCTCAGGGCTCTGAAGTGGCTTTTAATGAAGCACGTGTTAAGTGAATATTTTCTGGAAGTGCCACACCTTCTTTCCAAGCTGCACCATGCTGGAGAGGGAGGCAGGGTTTCAGAATAGGTTCTTTTTCTTATTCCAAGGCAGGCAGACACAGCTATCAGGTTTAAAGAGGTTGACTGACCAGACACGCCATGTTACAAACAGAAGCAAGCAAGCAAGCAAGCAAGGGGAAACTGCAATTAAACTCACAGCCTAGGAAAGCCTCTGTGGGTGGGTGGACACCTTGGAAGATGTTCTTTTGGAGAGCTCTAGTTTGGAAATAAATAAATGAGTAAGTTAAGTTAATTTGGATATGCAGAAGATACTGAAAACAAATTTAAGGAACCGCAGACAGAGGGGGAAGAAAGTCAAGTTTTAAAATGTCAAAATGATTGTAAAATAAATGAAATGTATCTGAAAAGTATAAATATTTTTTTTTAAAAAAAAATTATTTCAGAGAATACTGTAAATCTAAGTTGTCCATCATTAAATGTGGAAGAAATTCTAATAGCAGTGATGCAGGAGCTACATATTTTTAGCACATTTTTTCCAATTTTTATTCTATTTATTTCTATTTTTAGAAATCAGTTCTCAAAAATGTAATGAGAAGCAAGTCAATGGTCTGGCTCCGTATATATATATATATGAGTTTTTTAAACAGATCTTAAACAGCTTGGTGTAATTACTTAATCCGCCCTTCTCATAAACAATTATCATCCTTTCCCAATTAGCTACTCAGTTATAATCTGCAAAATCACTTGCATTAAAATAATCCACATGTTGCTCACAGTCCCTTCTCAAATGAATACTGTCTCCCACACAGGCGCTTTCATCTTCTTCAGTTGAATTTCTGCTGTAGTAACATGCCTTCTCTGGTGCTGTAAGAACAGGTTCTCGCAAGGAAACAAGTGATGTTTGTGGGGTTCTGACCCAATATGTTCAATGAGAATCAGAACTGGGGAAAGTTGAAATGCCAGTTTATTGGAATACAGAAAAAATAATATCCTACATGCTTTTAGCTTCCTGATGCTAAAACTAAAACTAAAGAAGACTAGTAAGAAAATGCTATTCCATTAGGCATTATTTATTTAATGATTGTGTGTTCTAGTGGATGGCTGGACGTTGCCTTGTATGCCTGCTTCTGGCAACTCCTGCAGCCAAGCTGGTGCCAAACCTATTGCCCTGCTTTCCTTTGGACCACATCAGTGAGGCTGTGAGAAGAGGTCTTGTCCTGGGCAGCCCAGGACTCCACACACGCTGCCCAGGCTTGCACCCCAGGGAGGTCACTTCAGTGTTGCCAATACACAGTGGCGTAGCGTGGGGGGTGCAGGGGGGGCCGGCCACACCGGGCGCAACATCTGGGGGTTAGGGTTAGGGGGCGCAAATCCATGGGTTAGGGGGCGCAAATCCACGGGTTAGGGGGCGCAAATTACTTGCCTTGCCCCGGGTGCTGACAACCCACGCTACGCCACTGCCAATACAGCCGTTTGATTTTGTCCCCTGAGGCACACTCTGTTATCTCTTGAGAAAGAAAGACGCCAACAACAACAAGTTCTAGTGGAAGGAGAAGCAAAACCTAAGTCAGGAATAGAAAATGCGTACAATTTTCAGGTATGATCTCAGGAGTCACAAAGCCCTGTCCTGGAGATGAATAACAGAGACTAGTTCTGGGAGAGCATAGTTCAGTATCTCTTTTTTGTCTGTTTTATCTGCTTAGATGGCTGAAATATCTTTTGGCTAATTTCTTGGTTCTGCACCTGAAGGCACACATTTTGCTTCTTCTGGCTTTCAATGCCAATTCTGGCTGTGAATATTTGGGTGGTGGATTATGTTTGCAGTTTTCTATTTTATCCACCAACTCATCTTCTTGATGTGATAATAAGTCTATGTGTTAAGCTAGAATAAAAGCAATTTTCTCCCTGATGATATATTCCCCTCGCCCTTAGACTTCCCACCTGAAATGGCATTGTTGCACATACAACTTAATTTGCCTTTAAGTATAGAAGGGATTGTGTTAGTTTTTGGCAGAGGTGATTTATGTGCAAATCCTTACTAAGCTGCTGTGTTGGGTGTCTAGAATCGCAGCACCAGTGGCTGATTCCTGAAAACTAAAGGTCTAAACAAGGTAGTTTGTTATGCTATACTTTGCCCATTTTTTATCCATTTCCCCAAAGGTGAAAGAAAACGGATGGGCCCCTCAGCCCAAAAGCATGCCCCCCCAACACACAATGGCTTTAGAAACTTTGTGCCAAAGTGATCATTAGATTTCTCTGCCTTATGAGGAGATCAATTTTCAGAGGTGATAAGGATTATGATTCTTACACACGCACACACACCCCTCATTACTGAAATAGAATGTTGAGTTAAACACTTATCTGGCTGTATGATGCAGAGACAATTGCTTTGCCGCCCGGTTGTATGAAATGCATATTACATGATACCTGCGTATCTTGCCCTGCATGACAAATAGCAGCTCAGGGACTGGATTATAATTGGGAAAATAGCACAGGAAGAGGGTTAAACTCCATCCCCCAAACTCTCAGTCTCGATCTGAATTGCCTCCTCTCCCCAAATCTGCTAAGAATATGTTTTTAAAATAAAGTGCAGTCAGAAAATGTGTATTGTGAGAGAAAATATGCTTAGACATGTACATTTTTTAGAAAATACATTGAAATACAAACTTAAATATGATTTTTGTGGGGGTTTTTCCCTTTTAAAACCAGTTAATGCAGAAATGGAGCAAAACAGAATTAAGAATGGGCACATTGTGAAAGTGCTACATACTGGAAATAGAGTGATCTGTCCATCCCTAGGATGGAACCTCCAAGTCTAGGGGAAGTATATCATAGATCAGTTGCTGTAGAGCAAGGGCAGAAGAAAGAGTATATTTCTTTTGAGCCCTCCTTTGGGGCATCCTGGAGACATCTGTTTGGCCACCAAGGCAAGCAGGATCCTGGATTAGATAAAAATCTTTTGTTTGATCCAACAGGGCTCTTCTTAGATGTTCATGTACTAATGGAGATCAAACATGAATTGTCAGTTGGATTTATCATTGCACATCAAACGTTTGGAACATATGCATTTGAAAACAGCTAACTTTTTTACCCCATCCTAAGGATAAGTAAGTAAAATTTAAACTTGCTAGAAAAATCTAGTTATTGACAGGTAGCCCCATGTCAAATCTGGCGCTTGTAATTTATGCAGTGCTCTTTTTTTCTTAAAAAAATGTTTAGGGGTACTTTTATTTTCCTACTCATATTGAAATATTGCCCCTCAGTGAGGACAAAATGATTCACAAAATGTTTATGGGTATGCATCCCCCTGCAGCAAGAGTCCCTTAGGCAAAAAAATGATCAAGGATTTGAGGAAAAATCCCCTTTATTTTTCATAGCTGTACAGTGGATACTCAGGTTGCGAATGTGATCCGTGTGGGAAGCACATTTGCAACCCGCAGCATCCGCAACCCACAGGTTGCGATTCAGCGCTTCTGCGCATGCGCAGAGTGCAATTTAGCAAGCGCCGAAACCCGGAAGTAACCCGTTCTGGTACTTCCAGGTTCAGTGCGGTGCACAACCCGAAATCGCACAACCCGAAGCGTCTGTAACCTGAGGTATGACTGTACAGCCAGTCCCAATGAACTCCTTCCAGTCAAGTCCCTTTATAGCATGTAGTCATTCTTCCCCCTCCCTCACAAGAGAAGAGGTGGTCAAAAGACAAGCCGTATATGATGTGAGAAGCCTCAGTTGGTCAGCTTCCTGGTAACCTCTGGGTTATGCTTAGCATGCAAGGATCTCTAGCTACGCTTAGCATGCAAATCTCCTGAGTTACGCTTACCTAACTCTGAGCTAGTTCGCATGGATTCAATCACTCACTGTTCATTCCTTACAAGTTTCTAACCTGGGTCAGTGTGAACCTTTTACCTATGAGTGAACTCAGCTTGCAGGGAGAGAGAGAACAGTTTTCCTTTGTTTTGCATTTTTGGGCATTTGGGCAAATACTTGATTACTTCCTCTTTAAATTAGTGATTAAAATAAATGCTGCTTAACTGACTACTTCACCCCCAGAAAAAAAGCACTGAAATTATGGATAAGAGTTCTGTGGCATCTGGAGGAACAACAACACTGAGGTCCAGTGCCGAGGGCCTTCTGGCAGTTCCATCGCTGCCAGAAGCCAAGTTACAGGGAACCAGGCAGAGGGCCTTCTCGGTAGTGGCGCCCTCCCACCAGATGTCAAAGAGAAAAACTACCAGACTTTTGGAAGACTATTGTATTTTAATATTCTGTTGGAAGCCACCCAGAGTGGCGGGGGAAACCCAGCCAGATGGACAGGGTATTAATAATAATAATAATAATAATAATAATAATAATAATAATAATAATAATATAACGGTCCCCAATTCAGTGATGGAGATCACCATATGGAAATACCTGAATTCAAAATGTATTGCACACAGAGGTCCAGCTGAATTGGTGGCATGCCTCTCTTCCTATGGATTTGGTGGAGTTGCAGGCACCTCCACACCAAATCCAGATGAAGAGCTACATTTGGGGCCTCTAATTGTTATGCACAGCTAGTTGCACATGACTAGAGTCGGATTAGTAGCTTCCTACTACTAATGAATTTCTACCACGGCTCTCCCAAGAGAAATGGCATATATGTGAGGCAGTGCAGGGGGATGAATGCATTTGTGGGCCTGACTACCTCTTCTCAGCTTTATGCTTTTGCTTTGCAGTGGTTTTGTTTTGCTTTTTTTGTGTATGTGTTTTTAACTTGAAAGGTGCTCAGAAATCCTTATTTGTTATAATTCTTCCAGCCGGGATTGTATTGCCATGTATTGCCTGCGAGCTCTCCCTCCCTCTTGATGTTATGAATTGATTAAGTACTTGGGGAAAGGTACTCAGCGCTGTAAAGGATTCCGTTTGTAAGTTTGCAGCCCACAGGCAAGGCAGAGTTCCTTTCAGAGAAAGAATGGATATGCCATGCAGCTCTCCAATAAAATAAATTTTGTATCTGGCAGGCCGTAAAGTGCTCAGGCATCATGAAAGCTATTTCACAGGATTAAGAATTATTTCCTGAATAGCCTGAACAAACAACAGTAGTTCCAGTCTAAAGCACTTCATATGTTTCAGAGAGAGAGTTCTAAAGTATAAAAATGAGGCAGGGAAAACTGAAATCCCTGAGGTGTGATACTGGCTCTTTCAGCCAAAGGCAAAGCATCAAGCTATCCCCAACCCCCATGCCAAGCCTTCCCCTTTGCAAACTGTGAAGGGTTAATATGCTTCCTTCACAGTTAATATAGTCTTTGGCTTTGTGTTAGGTTGAAATAGGTATTTAAGTATTAGAACTGTTAATCGCTTTTCCACACACAAAAGCGTCTGGCAAAGCAATTGACAGTGTAAAAGACATTAAAGCCACATATAAAACAATAATAAAACACAATATTCCTCAACATGCTCACCCAAGGATATTTGTTAGAAGGCAAATCCCGCTCACCTCATGATGAGGTGAGCACTGAAATAGAAGTCCTCCCACCAAACGCATAATTCACTGCCCTCCAAATTAACAGTCCAAAACCCTGGGTGAATAGAAACCTGGTGCCTAAAAGCAAACAATGATGGAGCCAAGGTGTTTACCTTTCCATAAATGGGGAGCCACCACCAAAAAGGCCCATCCTGATGTCACCATCTTCCTCACTTTGCCCAGAGGAGACACAAGGGTCTCTGAAATAGGTTTTCACACCAGGCTCTTATGGCAACTTAGTCTACTTCCCACTTCATTTGCTTCATTGGCACAGTCCCTTGACATGTTGGAAACTGAAAACTAAAAGGTAAAGGGTAAAGGGACCCCTGACCATTAGGTCCAGTCGTGGCTGACTCTGGGGTTGCGGTGCTCATCTTGCTTTACTGGCCGAGGGAGCCGGTGTACAGCTTCCGGGTCATGTGGCCAGCAAGACTAAGCCGCTTCTGGAGAACCAGAGCAGCGCACGGAAATGCCGTTTACCTTCCTGCCAGAGCGGTACCTATTTATCTACTTGCACTTTGACGTGCTTCTGAACTGCTAGGTTGACAGGAGCAGGGACCAAGCAACGGGAGCTCACTCCATCGCGGGGATTCGAACCGCCGACCTTCTGATCAGCAAGTCCTAGGCTGTTTGGTTTAGACCACACAGCGCCACCTGTGTCAGCTGAAAACTATTCGCTGGCAAAACTAAACGCCATTCTATTTGGTTTTTAAATCAAATTTGGTGCCAGTACTGTTAACATGACCACACAGGGCTACATTTCTGATAGGTCACCAGCTTTTCTATGCCCATCTATTAAGCATCATAGTGAATTGGGGACCCGGCTCCTTCTGGTTCAAACTGCATGTTCTATCCACTGCATACCCCACACAGGCTCTGTGTTGCACCAGGCAACTCTAATGTCAAATGTTAGTGTGTCAACAAGGAGCATAGCTGTCAACTTACAGATTTGAAGATAAGGGACCAGCAGCCTCGAAAATAAGGGATCAGCAGCCAAAATAAGGGATCAACAATTACTTTGATAAAATACATATTTTGTTGCATGCAAATGGCTTTAGATACCTATTAGGTCCATAAATTACCATATAGCACATATTCAACACAAAAAAGTAACAATTTGTTATTGACAAAGGACAGCTGGACATAGAAAGGGCCCCATTACCTTCAGTAGCTTATTTAAGGGACATCATCAATAAGGGACAGCAGCGGGACATGGCGCTGGGATAAGGGACTGTCCCGCCAAATAAGGGACGCTTGACAGCTATGACAAGGAGCGGACCCAGGAGGACTGCCAAGTTAAGCAGTGAAACCAGAAACTTCTGAGGTTATATCTCCAAACATATATTTTTTCTTTAAATCAAACTGCTAAAAGTAGAACATTGAGGCATTTCTGCAGGCCACTGAGTACAAAAAATATTTGTGAAAGACGGCATCATCCCTCTGTGGGCTGAAGTTTAGGTATAAAACAATACGCTATATCAGCTCCGTACCCCGTGTACGTTTTGGACTACCACTCCCATCCGCCCAAGCAGTGTGACAGCTGGGGCTGATGGGAAGTGGAGTCCAAAACGTTTGCAGGTTATCCAGTTGGCGGGGCTGCTGTACAGTTCTTTCACAGCTTTTCAGTCCCGCTCCTGCCTGTGCTCGCTCCCATATGCTTAAACAGCTCAGGGCTGCAACATCTCAAGGACTGCCTCTCTTCATATGAGCCTGCCTGGACCCTGAGATCATCTTCTGAGGCCCTTCTTCATGTGCCTCCTCAAGAGGTCTGGAGGGTGGCAACACGAGAACGGGGCCTTTTCTGCAGTGGCTCCCCGTCTGCGGAATGCTCTCCCCAGGGAGGTTCGGCTGGCGCCTTCATTATACACCTTTAGGAGCCAGGCAATAACTTTCCTCTTTAACCAGGCTGACTGACATCCAATGCCCTTTAAAATGTTTTAGGAGAGGGTGGGGAGATTATTGCGTTCTTCTTCTTTTTATGTCCGTTACGTATTTTGTGTTTTTATTTTGTGTTTTTAATCTTGTGAACCACCTGAGACTTGCAAGTATAGGGTGTTATACAAAGTTTAATCATCATCATCTCGCTTTTGAAGGGAAGGCAAAATGATTATCAAAATTAACCCAAGTTCCCTGTTGCTATCATAGCGGTATTATTTATGGTGTCCATTTATGCAGCAAAGAATTTTTTTTTTTTTAAAGGACAGGATACTCTCTGTCCCACTTAAGCAGGTTTGATTCTCTCTTCTTGTGTGATTTACTGGCCTGGTAAAACCCCGGGTTCCGCTATTGTTTCCTCCTGCAGGCACTTCAGCAAACCCGACGAATAGCTCGCTGGAGGAAAGTTGTCACATCCGTCGATTCATCAACACTTTCCCCCTGCAACTGCGCTACCTGTGCCATCTGTGTTTAGCACTTACAAAGGAACCTCTTTGCAACTGCCATACAAATCAGGGGCACGCTGAAGGTCACGCTGAAGGGAATTTCAGGACACCAAGAAGATGTTCAGCTGCAGAGTGCTAAGCAATAACAGCATCCCTACACAAGTTCTCTAAACTCCCAAGCTGCTCCTCCCCAGCCTGGAGCTGCCGAGGGTCCACTGGGAAATGTGTATTATGCCTGGGTTAATTTACTGATTAATCTCTAGTCAGTGGTTTGTGCTTTCCCCAGATGGCCAATTAAAATTTACAACTGGCAGAACAGTGCCCTGTTGGCAGACTGCTGTGGGGGCCGAAGCTAGAGGCAGTGACAGAAGGCGTGGGCCTAATTTCTGCCTTAAAAGAGAGAGAGAGAGAGTGAGAGAGAGAGTGAGGAAACAAGCAGGCGACGGGCTTTAATCAGAAGTAGTATATAAGCCAGGTTTACGCAGGGAGTGTGGTATGCATGGTGCAGTTTACAACTCTGGTGCTATTTACTCTGCAACACTCCCAGGACTGCTCCAGTATTCCAGGCATCATCGGTTTTACCAACAGCAAATATAACTGACAAAATCAGCCAGGGGGCACAACTGATTTAACAGCTTTTGAAATGTAATAGCCTCCCCCCCCCCCGCCCGCCCCATCCCCGATTTGCAGTCCCCATGGATTGATAGTCTAATATCATTCACTTCCTCACAAATATATAAAACATTCACAGTTGTTTGCGTAAATCAAAGACAAAGTGCTGCATGTGAAGCTGATAATAAGTAATGCTCTGATACATATAAAAGATAACATACTTTTATAGCAACAGCGGTTGGGGGGGGGAGAGAAATCACCCTTTTGTGTCACTCTTCTCAAATTGCGCCGGCGCATGGATCGGAATAAAATATGGCAATGGACTATTTCAGATAAATTTCAGTAAAGACCGACAATTTTAATCTGATTTACGTATGTGTTTTTAAAGTATTTCTAAGAAATAAAACAAACAAACAAACATGCAAACGAAAAAAAGAAGCACGTGTTGGTTATTTGGCACGGAGAATCCAGAGTAAAAAATAAATAAATCTTGCATTTAATACATTTATGTAATTTTAGGGTACTTGATAGATTACGGAGAAATAATGTATCAAACCAAAATAACTATACAAGTGTATAGACTGCCACCATATTGTGCAGTGAAGCCACAACGGTGTGTGTGTGGTGTGTGTGTGTGTGTGTGTGTGTGTGTGTATAGTTGGCTTCATGAATATTGATGGTAAACTTAATAACAACAAACCCCAGGAGCATAGTCAACCATTGCTGCACAGTATGCATAATGCCCATTAATAATAGCAGGAATTAGATGCATGGCCGGGGTGGGTGGAGAGAGACCAGGCATGTCATAGAACTGATGCTGAAATCTCCTACTCCCAGTAACACGTCGGTCTCACAACAATAATCCTAGGGCTTTAATATAGTGTTTTAAAAAACAATGCACACAGTACAGCTGGTAAAGACAAGGCTCGCCAGAAAGTGAACTCATGGGGCCGTGGAAGCACCACTGTGCTTTTGGAGCATCCGCCGGTAGGCAGGCGGGTCCATGTCTCGTTGGGCCAGTGAATAAACACTCTGAAAGAGCATCTCCACCCCCAGCATTCAGCCTTTCTCGCTGCCTAGAGCAGCCCTGCACTTCTGCCTGCGCCTCAGAGCTGGGCCTCTCCTCCACCTCCTCCTCCTCCTCCTCCTCCTCCTCACCTGCTCTCCAGCAGCCACTATGAGTTGCCCAAAGGAGGAGGCCGGGAGCGATAGCCATGGAGAGGCAAAAAGATGTTCCCTTGGTCCCACTGCCTCTTGGGACAAGCGCGGGCTCATCCTCCTCTCTGAGCTCAGCAGCGGCAGCACCGGCAGGAGAAATAGGGACATTCTGGGATCAGATCAGAAGCCGGGATGGCTTTCGTAATTCTGAAGCTGTCCCTGGAAAATAGGGACCCTTGGAGGGTATCAGGCAATGAAATCTTGGCTGTTCATGAACTTTTTATTTATTTATATTATACAGTGGCACCTCGGGTTAAGAACTTAATTCGTTCCGGAGGTCCATTCTTAACCTGAAACTGTTCTTAACCTGAGGTACCACTTTAGCTAATGGGGCCTCCCGCTGCCGCCGTGCGATTTCTGTTCTCATCCTGAAGCAACATTCTTAACTCAAGGTACTACTTCCGGGTTAGCGGAGTCTGTAACCTGAAGCGTCTGTAACCCAAGGTACCACTATATACCAAATCGGTTCCCAAGAGGTTTGCAACAATAGAACCAATTGATAATTAGCATACATAATAACATCAAAATTAAAATATACAATAAAATCAATTAAAATATACAATAAAGCAAGCCATTAAAAAGCATAACACTCAAGTACATAGAATCACAAGCTCAGTTCGGGGGAATGCTTCCCTAAACAGCGGTAGCTTCAGGAGCTGGCAGAATACAGATGCAGGGAGGGTACCCCACAACATTGGTGTCAGCAGTGAAAAGGCCAACTGTGTTACTACTGCCTGTTACTGCAAGCTGATAATCATCAGGCCATGGCAAAACAAAATGGGTTTCATTAGCTGATTGTAGGTGAAGAGAAAGATTTGGTTTTTTCCCCCTCCCAAGAAATCTGGTCTAGAGTTAGTTAGGGCTTTGTATGTAATCAGCAGAACCTTAAGACCTTAAAACGAGAGACAGTACCTGGACTTCTGATACAATCCCCATTGTTTTGAGTGGGCAAGAAATAAACCCATTTCCATTTGCCATATTTCTGACTGGCAGGTGTCCTACTTGTCTCCTCTCAGAAGAACAAGCTGGGAGGCACCCTGCCTGTTATCTTCTCCCCAGCAGCCGCCACTTCCTGTCTTGCAGATACCACCCAAGTGTGGACGAGGAAGGAATCCAAACCATAGAGTGCTTGTGAAATCCAGATGGAGGGGGGGCAGCACTCCTGGCAAACTCTCACCTCCTTCTAGGCAGCCAGGGATCAAGCTGTGATCTCCCCAGAACCACCCCTTACAAGAATTAAAGCATGGGTGCGTGGTTAGGCAAGAGAGGACGAGAGTGTCTGAGTAACACCAAGCACTTCCAACAGCTTCAATTAAAGTATATTAATTAAAAGAGGGAAGAGCTAAAGAAATGAGACAGTGCTTTTGAAAGCAAAATATAGCACATATAATTGAACAGAGATCATAAAGCAGGGCATTGACTAATGCAGCAGAGCATTCTTTGCAGGCTAGGCCTGGGTTTCTGTCGTGGGAGAGCACAGAAAGAGTTCCCCTGGGTCACCAAGGACAGAAGCTATTCTGAAAATCACCCTGTTTTTATGGGGTGACTCCAGATAGGATTATGATTGTATCAGATTTTGCATATACAAGCTGACTGCAATACTTGGACCAAAGTTGAATTACCTGGAAGTGATTTTAAAAGGTATAAGCTGAGATCATCTCTTCCTAGGCTCCCAGAAGCTTCCTTCTATATTGTGGCAAAGCACAACAAGGCTAAGGGCAGGGTGGAAACAGGGGAGAGACATTTTATTCAGTTCACATTTAAATACAAACCTAACTAATTTGCCCTTTCTAAAACAGTATGTGATCTGAAACACAGCCATCCTGCAAAATTGCCATTTCTCCAACTTTTGTTGTGCAGTCCTCCAATATATTCTGGGGGAAATTGTTCATAAAATGCATACGTTACTGGGGAGAAACATACAAAAAGGCATTACATTATGGGGAAATGCTTTATACAAATGGGTATGTTAGGTAAAATTGCATTCAAAAATGGGTATATTGGGAGAAATTTGCTCTAAAATGCAGATGAATTTTCACATAGACCTTTTTGATGCAAACAGATTGCCGGAAGAAATATCAAGAACCTCAGATATGCAGATGACACAACCTTGATGGCAGAAAGTGAGGAGGAATTAAAGAACCTATTATTGAGGGTGAAAGAGGAGAGCGCAAAATATGGTCTGAAGCTCAACATCAAAAAAATGAAGATCATGGCCACTGGTCCCATCACCTCCTGGCAAATAGAAGGGGAAGAAATGGAGGCAGTGAGAGATTTTACTTTCTTGGGCTCCATGATCACTGCAGATGGTGACAGCAGTCACGAAATTAAAAGACGCCTGCTTCTTGGGAGAAAAGCAATGAAAAACCTAAACAGCATCTTAAAAAGCAGAGATATCACCTTGCCAACAAAGGTCCGTATAGTTAAAGCTATGGTTTTCCCAGTAGTGATGTATGGAAGTGAGAGCTGGACCATAAAGAAGGCTGATCGCCGAAGAATTGATGCTTTTGAATTATGGTGCTGGAGGAGACTCTTGAGAGTCCCATGGACTACAAGATCAAACGTATCCATTCTTAAGGAAATCAGCCCTGAATGCTCACTGGAAGGACAGATCGTGAAGCTGAGGCTCCAATACTTTGGTCACCTCATGAGAAGAGAAGACTCCCTGGAAAAGACCCTGATGTTGGGAAAGATGGGGGGCACAAGGAGAAGGGGACGACAGAGGACAAGATGGTTGGACATTGTTCTTGAAGCTACCAGCATGAGTTTGACCAAACTGTGGGAGGCAGTGGAAGACAGGAGTGCCTGCTGTGCTCTGGTCCATGGGGTCACGAAGAGTCGGACACGACTAAACAACAAACAACAACAACAAGATGTGGAAATGTGGAGAACTGAGCATCAGGTTGGAAAAATGAGAAACTGAGAAAATCCAAAATGCTTGGATTTACCCATCCCTACTCAGTGAGTAGGCATTGACTCGTTGGGGGTTTATGGCTGCAGAGTATCAGGAGTGAGCCAGCAGTAAATCACATGAAGCAAGTGGAGTTCTAATAAAGTGGAGTTCTAATAAAGCAACTCTTTATTAGAAAAAAACCAGTATTGCCCAGGAGTGTCAAGCCTAATGAGCACAGCAAATCTTCTTCACTAGGACTTGCCCCTATGAGGCCATTGAAGAGGCTGAAGGCCTTCTCACAGCTGCCTAAGTCAGTGCCCTCCTCTCCAGGGTTTCCCCCAAGCAATCTGAGACTGCACCTGCATAACTGTCTTTGCTCCTCCCGCTTAATGCCTCTCGTGGTTCTGAGAGACCAGGCCGGAGGAAAACTTGTTGCAGCAGGAGGGAGAGACGCCTGTGCCTCTTCACCAGACTGACTCATCTTTGCTTCTTGGCCTCCCACATCCCACTCTCCTGATGCAGTTTCTAGTTCTGATTCTGAATTTCTCTCTTCCCTAGACTCCCCCTGCCCCCGCTCACTAAGTCCTGTTACCTCTTCAGCTTTCAACACCTCCTCCCAGTCTTTTACTTCTTCTCCCTCTGACCACCAATCCCCTGGCTCTAACTGGGGGTTCCCCAGTTGGTTTCTCCCACTGTCCCTCTATGCCCAACCAGTCTGTGGCACAGAGGGTCTTTGGGTAGAGGTGTGGAAGTGTGTGTGTGTAGAGGAGAAATTTGTATTTGCATCAGAGTTGCACTCTTGGCTAAAAACTGGTTGTGGGAGGCCTTCTTTCTCATTTCCATCCATAGCCTGTTGTTCAAGGATAAATCCATTGGTGTTTCCTCTTCAGTAATAAAACCATTTATGTTGTCAAGAGAGTGTGCTGGCAAGAGGCTTGAGGGAAATGGTGAGATGCATTGGAAAATGCATTCATTATTATTATTCCCTCTCTTATGTCTCACAGACAGGTTATGGGAAGACACAAATGTGCAACATAACACCCAGGACCGTCTGACTAGAAACATAATGCCATGTTCCATTTATCATAGAGTTCTTGTGTGGGAAATCTTTCTCAGGCTGTGGAGTATTCTAATTCTTACCTTTCTCCAGAACATAACACACCTGACAAAGACAAAGTAGAAGAAAATGGTATGTATGAGACTTTCAGCCGAAAGGTCAGTCTGCATAATTTGAAGCCCTGCTGCATGCCTTTGCCACAACTTTCACTGTGGTTGCAAGAGTTAAAATACTTAATCTGATTCCACCTCCTTCCCTCCCCCCCCCCTGCCTTTATTCCAGTGGTCGGTGAAAAATAAAAGTGTGAAATGCATACATTTTGATATGCTGTAACCTGGGTGTTTTTAACATTTTTGCACTTGGCTCATGGTGTCAAGACGAAATATGGATACACAAAAGCAGCGCTTGATTTCAGTGCTTTGTGGCCCATGATACACCACAGACATGGGCAAGGATGAGACTCGCTTTTCATCTGATTTACACAGCTGAGCCCCCTCCCAAATGTACTGCTTCATGAGGAGGTGATGAATTAAGATGAGGGGTGCAGGGCATTGGGGGGGGTGCATGGCTCATCAGGAAAAGTGGTACATCTTTCTTTCTTTCTTTCTTTCTTTCTTTCTTTCTTTCTTTCTTTCTTTCTTTCTTTTCTTTCTTATTAAATATATACCCAAGTCTTCCTCCCCAAGAAGCCCAAGGTGGCAAACACCCAAGTGAGAAAACGGTCTAAAAATAATTTCATTACAAATGCAGACTGGGAAAGATATCTACCGTATTTTTCCATGTATAAGACGCCCCTATGTATAAGACAACCCCTATTTTTGAGCCCAAAATTAAGAAATAAATAATTGCAACATTCCGTGTATGAGACGACCTCAATTTTAAACTTTTTTTTGGGGGGGGGAATATAGTCTTATACACGGAAAAATACAAAGGCTTGTTGAAAGAAGAAGGTGTTCAGTAGGTGCTGAAAAACTAATTGAGATGGCACCTATCTGGTCAATGAGTCATTGACTTGCGGTAGACACACTGATCAGATAGTTGGAAGCTGTGGCTGGATGGCTACGTGGGAGCCGGTTGAAGTTAAATCCTTCGAAGATAGAGGTCCTTTGGCTGGGCCGGGACGATATGGGGTTGGGGGGCACAATTAGTGCCAGCACCTTCTACATTCTGAGGGAGGTTAGAATGAGATAAAATTGGATTAAAACATTGTAAATGTTTCTAATGGCTTTGGTTTTAAACCAGGCATAGGCAAACTCAGCCCTCCAGGTGTTTTAGGACTACAACTCCCATCATCCCTAGCTAACAGGACCAGTGTTCAGGGATGATGGGAGTTGTAGTCCCAAAACATCTGGAAGGCCAAGTACTGGAGTATTTTAATTGGTGGGTTATTTTGCTGGTGATTGTATAAACTGATTTCTATGGTGAAGAGCGCTCGATAAATATTGGAAATAAAATAAATATCAAGGTGAATCTACATGGAATCAAGCTGTGTTTTGGACAAAGGCTGATACAGACATGGCAAACTCAGGAACCTTGATCCAGTGCTGATATTTGGGCTATCCATCCTGTTAGTGGCAATAGGAGTATGGACAGAGCTGGAGAGTCCTCATTTCAGACAGCTCAGAAGTGCTGAAAGCAGAAAATTGTAGGGTGGTTGTGTATCCTCTTTTACAAAGAACAAACCTCTGTCTGAAGGCATCCTGTCTTAAAAAAACTGTCCAAGTTTCTTTTAAAGATATACAACCAGAAGGAGGGGGAGCAGGTGAGGCCTTGAAGTTGCCCATCAGACTGAATAGGGATACAGATCACCCAGTGAGCTGTACTATATTTCTATTTAAATTACAGCCATTAGTTTTAAATTCGCATTGTACCCATATATATTATCACATGGACATTTTATATAAAACTGTGTCCTCTTTTGCTCTCTTTCTTTGGTCATTTGTTTCCTCTCTTTTTTGGTGATATAGATGTGGCCACCCTAGAAAATTATCTTGGCACAAATAGAAAATGTTACCCAGCATTGTATTCTTTCCATGTCTAATTTTTGGATGTGTTACCTAGTTAGCAAAATACAAGAATCCCCCACCCCCCGGTAACTTGTCTTTCTCAAGTTAGTGGCCTCCTCTCTTTTACTGAGAGCAATATGCCCTCAATTAACATTTTTAATTTCATCACAGTGGGTCACAAGCTGACCTGCTACCGTTGAACCAGAAAGAACTTTTCACCCACATGGTTAATGAGAGAGAAATCTCAGAGCATAGCAGTCATCCACATATTCTCTCTCTCTCTCTCTCTCTCTCTCTCTCGACAGTGGGTGGGTGGAAATCTCTCAGACACAGTATAACGAAACCACAAAACGATATTTTAAAATTAATAAACCCTCAATAGAGCATGACATGGATGCAAATCCCTAATGTTCGCAAATAATGAAAAAACATCACTATAAAGCCTTGAACATTGCATTTAATGAAAATGCTGCCTTTTCAATATGGCGGAGTTGTGTCTTTGTCCATAAACACTATTGTGCACATTGAAATCTGGAGTTATGTATCCATATGGGAAGATTAACTTGCCCTGAACTCTCCCATTCTACAGGGGAAGTGTGGCAAAAAAGGAGCCAGCAATGTCTATGATTTGTTGACATTACTATCTGACCTCTGGTTGTTAAGTCTGTAGGTGGAAGCTTTTACCTTATAGCCTGGAGATAAGCTCACTGGTTTTCCTTTTTCTGCTAACCATGTATGCTGACCCTCCTGGCCTTCAGCTTACCCTTTTATTTATTTATAAAAATATTTATATACAGCCACTCCCAATTCAAGCGTTATGGAGAAATAGACTTGTGTGTCATCAACGTACTGATGACATCCTTCTCCCAAACACCTAATGATCGCTCGTAGTGACTTCATATAGATGTTAAATAGCATTGAGGACAAAATAGTGCTCTCTGGAACCTGCCAGATCAAGTGCCAGAGGGTTGAAAAACACTTCTCCAATGCTGGTCCCTGACCATGGAAGTAGGAACAGAACCACTGTAATACACGGCCTCTGATACTCATCCTACCCAATTGATCCAGGATGATATCATGGTCAGTGGTATAAAAGGCCACTGAGAGAACTAGGACTCAGCTACATTAGTCAAAATACAGTGTTATAAATGTGTTATAACACTGTGACACCAGATGGTGATGTAGAGCGGAAACTGCAACTCAATAATATTTTCAGTTGTGAGCTTTACAGTGTTTTTTTGCAGAGCATTTCCAGAGCATATTTTTTACAGCTGTGTAGATTTAGCCAGTGCTTTTTTTCAGGGGGGGTGCGCAGGGGTGTGCATACCCCTAAAATTTTTGTGAATCTAAGTTTGGCCTCATTGAGGGGCAGTATTTCAATATGAGTAGGAAAATGAGAGTATCCCTAAACATTTTTTTTAGAAAAAAAGCAATGGATTTAGCCCTTTGTAAGAATAACAGGGTCACACTTCCACTGTCCCTGTCTTGATAAAGGCCACCCGTCGAGGTGATCAAGACTGACTGAATCCTGAAACCAGGCCTGAACCCTAATTGAATTGCCAGTAGTCTACCTTGTCTGTGTAAGACTAGGCATGGTTACTGGTAATGGTAATGGTAAAGGTAAAGGTAAAAGGTAAAGGAACCCTGAGTGGTTAAGTCCAGTCAAAGGCAACTATGTGGTTGTGACGCTCATCTCGCTTTCAGGCCTAGGGAACTGGCATTTATCCACAGACAGCTTTTCAGGTCATGTGGCCAGCAAGACTAAATGGCTTCTGGCGCAACAGGACACCGAGACAGAAGCCAGAGCAAAAGGAAACACCGTTTACCTTCTCGTCGCAGCAGTATCTATTTCTCTACTTGCACTGGCATTCTTTCAAACTGCTAGGTTGGTGGGAGCTGGGGCAGAACAACGGGAGCTCACTCTGTCGCGGGGATTCGAACCACCGACCTTCTGACTGGCAAGCCCAAGAGGCTCAGTGGTTTAGACCACAGCACCACCCACTGTGTACTTTTGCATCCATATTACAAATGGGTCCCAGTTCAGGTGACTTGGCCTGCTTGACTCTGCTATCGTTACCACCTGCACCAGCCTACCCACACTTTCAAACACCTGCCTGCTAACCATGTGCTTCTTAATTCTAATTCTTATGATTAGTTTAGTACTATGGAAAAAGTATAGCCTGTGTCAATTTCCAATTGTACCTACTGCTCCCTGAGCTAATTATGGGAACCACATGACTGGCTTGTCATGGTATTAGGCTGAATTCATGGGAACCTGTTGCCATTAAAAACAAGCACATTCTTTCCTGGGAGTGGCTCGAAGACAATATGGGTTATCTATTTTTTTGTAGATACCATGTTGAATATAAAAATCTGTTAGTTAGTGTTTAGAATAATGGTGATGTGGTGGACCTCCAGGCATGAGGAAACACAGGTAAGGACGAAAACAAGCATTACTTGCATGCATACTGAAAATTTGGGGTGGTATCCAGTGCTACTCAGAGAAGACTCATTGAAGTTAATAGACATGGCTAATTTCAATTGGGTCGACTTTGGGTAGGGCTTAGTTCAGTGGCGTAGCGTGGGGGTGCAGGGGGGGCCAGCCGCACCGGGCGCAACATATGGGGGTTAGGGTTAGGGGGCGCAAATCCACGGGTTAGGGGGCGCAAATCCACGGGTTAGGGGGCGCAAATTACTTGCCTTGCCCCGGGTGCTGACAACCCACGCTACGCCACTGGCTTAGTTGGCTCCAACCCTAATCTTTCAAAATGATAATTGTTAGATAATCCCACGACAGCTTTCATTTCTATGGCTATGATTTAACTTGGTTTGAGCTTTCAGGCCTGTCAAGAGATATTGCTTTTTCGAGGCACTAAAGATCATTACTTCATTTCTTCTAATTACTTGGCTGTGTAATGCAGACTAGTTACATCTCAGAAATTATTAACCACAGTTTTACACCAGAATCAAGGTAGTTATTGACTGGTAAAAGAATGCATTAGATGTATGGATGAAAATGGGATTCTAATCCACACTCAGACTCCAAGTGTGGAAACAAGGGAAGTAATTACTTTGGATTAACTAATCTGGAGTAAATGGTGGTGGTTGCAAATGACTGTAATGGATAAATTGATATATAGACTGTGAGTGGAATACTGATAGAGACTGATCATGGAAAGTAAGGATGGCCTATTGTATTGACTGTACTTCAAGGGGAGCTGTCATCAGCTTTCTACCTTTTCTGATTCCTTTGGACTTCACTGAGCATTCATTCTGATTATACAACAATGAGCAAGTGTCTTAAATTCATTCTGATCTGCCTGCACTGTGGTTCTAAGTCTTCCTGTTAATCGTTCCTCCATTCCATGTTTCCAATGTATTTCTCCATCCCTTCCCTAAATGCAAAAAAACCCACCTGTTTCTTTTTTTTAAAGTGAATCTGTTGTGCCAGGGTGATGGAGCACTTTGTGCAAACCTAAATTTCTGGTGGGGACTTGAATGCCTCCCGCACAATACTGACAGTGTGGAGGCGATCTGTTCCAGGTATGGGTGGAGGGCTGCAACCAAGGAAAATTGATGACTCCCCATCCTGCAGGGATGAGGGGTGGAGATTTATTAGACCAAGCCCTGCAGCTTTTGAAATGTGTAATGAGTGCACGGATGTAAAAGTAAACACTTTCCTTCCCCTCTTTTCTGTTTCCAAGAGAGTTTTTATCCAATATGTTGTCTAGTGTATTATGAATGAATAAATGCTTATTCAAGAGTAAAAAAAAACAGCAACAAAACGTTAGACTGGCTACTCTAGGGATTTGGAGGGGAGCCCCATAACACACACACACAGTGCAAACTTGTTCCCTATCACTTCCAAGATATGTCACTTCTATCAGCTGTATGAAGCTGAAAGATAGCTTTGTACATCCATCAGAATGGGGAAATATCATAGGACACAGAAACTGCTCTGAATGTGTTTTTTTAATGACTCAAAGAAGAAAAAAAAGGGGGGGGAGAAAACAACCCAACCAGCCTGCAAACCATATTTATTCAATGAAAAAGAAATCTGGATTCGGTGCAGAAATATTGAAGGCACTTGCCCCTTCCACTACTGAACCCAAATGTCTTTATCAGCCATGTAAATGCAATAAAAGGACACATGCGCAACATTTTAGGCTTTATAGGCAAGAAAGAGAGAAAACCATATAAAATAGCATTCCTGACTTTAAAAAAATTTCCTTTGCTCTCTGCGCAGGTTAGAAATGTGTGCATGCATGTTAAAGGGGGAAGCAAAAAAGAGGGGGGGGAGTATATCTGTCTTGTCTTTTCCTAACGAAGTATATCAGTGCATATTATGCTCGGCTTCCTGTGAGAACTGGACAATTTATAAATGCTATTCACGTTTAATTAGTAGTCATTTCTTCTCCATAAGCATATTTACTTGGGTCCTTTGTTCCTACGGCAACCCAGTGAGAACTCCTGCTACAAGAACAGTCTAGACTAATCTAAAAAAAAAAAAGGAAAAGCAAGGAAAGGAAAGAAAAAAGGAATGTAGATTAATGAGCAACCTTGATATTAAGATTATTTTGCACAGACCAAGTACTGAGACTGAGGAGAGAAGCATTATAAAGAACCCACAGCTAGGAATCTCTTGTATCAAGAAGCCTATTTATAGCAATTATGGATTTTATTTATTCAAGTACGCCTATAGTACACAGAAGTGTGAAAGCGTACTCATTTAGTACTAAGTTCTCTTTAATTGGCCATCAGCTCAGGTAGAGGCTTCTTAAGAAGGAGAGGGGGAAAAATAATTGCAATCCATTTTCAGCCTGGTTTAAAACATTTATCAGGGGAATAGCTGAACAATATTCTCTGCATTTTTGTATTTATGGATGCTCCCGTTACAGACATAGCTGTATTTTAAAACAGGAGGAGTATCTAAATTTACTTAGAGCATTAAAACTAGTCTTGCACAAGACAACATTGGAATTAAGAACTTATATTACACACACACACAAATACAATTAACATTATCGGAGCCTTTGCCTCGGATGTGAAGGATAGCATGTTGTTTAAAAGCAATCTGAAGTAAATCACACTTGCAAATAAAGGAAACAATTAGATTTTTATTTTTATTTTTTGTCTCACAGGTACTCATCTGCTCAGATTAATTTGGATATCTTTGGGGGGAGTGCCCTAAACTGCAAAATAAAATAAGTGTTGAGCCAATAAATGAATTCAAGGAAAAGTCTCCCATGCTGGAACCAAATCATTCTTTTATAGCAAACTAATTGCAGTGGAAGATATAGCTTGCCTTTGGCTTAATATATGCTTTAAATACAACATCATGTATAGAAACAAAATATTTGCATTTCCAAAATTTGCATTTGTGATCTTTGTTACATTTTGTTCTTCTTTAAGAAATTAAACACTCTTGCATCATTTAATTTGCACCATGTTAAAGTAGAAGTATGTCTATGTTGTGGTAGAGGCATTGTAAATGTAGCTCATAATAGTCTAAACAGCTTCACTTAACAGGAAAAATGTTTAAAATGTTTCAAATATTGTGGTCTAACATTATATTTTGTTCTCTGTGCTGCAAATCTCAAGTTCAAATATGAAGATTATAGGCTTGAGTCTTTTATATCTTTAGCATTTAAAAAGTGCTCATTTTGTTTGTTTGTTTGTTTGCACATACTGAATACACCTGCTGAGCTGGTATTCTGGCATCAATACCAAACTTCAGTTTGCTCTCTTTAATCTTTATCAATATTTTTAGGCAATTTAACTAACCCTCAACCTCTTTAAGCCTCTTGCTAGCTCCATTTGTTTTTCTTATCAGATCCATTATCTGAGCACGATGAGCCACTCTGTCCAATTAGAACTGATCTTATCTTCAGAACATACTTCACCTGATAAAAGTAACGCTAACTAATCGACCATTACAAATATAATGCCTAAATCAAAACATTTATTCAAGCCAGTTAGAGACTCTCTCTTTTAAGACTTGACCTTTATTTCGGGATATCTACTAACTTATATATAAAAAAGCGACAATCAAGCTTTCTTTTCCTTTAAAAAAACTAACCTAGAGTAAGGGCTAAGAGCCAGTGAATTGTTACAGGCCTGGGATCTTAGATCCATATGTATATTCCTTTTCCCCACTGTGTGGTGAATTTGCAGCCATTCTGGGTGTGAGTAGATTCATGTGGAATTGTGCTGTGTGGAGAGTTGCAACATAGGGCAGTTCCATAACCACTATTTTGTGTAGTTATTTTATCTTGTCGTGTTCATATTCCGCCTTTGTCCCATCATGAAACCCTAGGAGGCAAACGTGTGGTTTCCAGGCAGTAACCCATCCAATCACCAATCAGATCTAGAGATGCTTAGCTTTTTCAATATGATAGGCTTGTTGGTCTCCTGGCTGTACTTTATGGAGTCTGTTATGTAGGATAGAGACGTTTTGGTGTTTCGTCTTATGGGGGAACTCACTAGATGTCTCATGTGTTACTTCCAGTGTTGTGGAGTGCTTCACACATTACATTTTTAGGTATATAAAGTATGGACGTGATAAATAGTGCTGTACATGCATTATGTAGTGTGCTTTTCAAGCGAAGAAGAGTGGCGAAAATCTCCCTGTCAAAGGCACTGATTGAAAACCCAGGTTTGCCACTCAATAATGTGTGGAAACATCCTTCAGTCTATGATTCTTTGAAGGAATGGGAGGGGGGGAGGGAGAGAAACCAAATCGATTGCAGGCTGCATACTTTCACATGACTGCAGAAGCCTGCCACACACCAAAGGGGGGTGGGAATCAGTCCTTCAGATAAGCCCACTACCCTCCTTAATATATAAAAGATGGGGAATTTTAAAAAGAAAAGATCACAGTGATTTTAATGTATAGTAGTTGTGTTTCCCTCCTAAAACCCAAGGACATTTTCAGCAACTGCACAGAGGAGAAATTAATGAATTTCAGCCAACCTACCGCGGGGCACTTCTTTCTGGTCTATCATTTGTGACCAGAGCCTATCAGTCCTGCATGTGCTTCTGGACTTGTATGAGGTGCATTTTAATACCAAAGAACACAACAACTTAAATGCCATCCCCCTGCTTTGATGAAAAAGCAATATAGGTGAGTAAATAGGGCAAATACCAACAAGTAAGAACACACAAGTTGAGTCAAACAATAAATTCAAATAATATCACTAAATCTACCAGAGGAGGCAGTGTTTGACTGAAGCTTCCCAAGAGGATGTTATTGTGAAAAGGAGGGGGTTGCTGAGAGAAGAAAAAGAACTCTCACAAATGTAGGAATCATTATTTTTATACAGTAAATTATCAGTAATAAATATGACCATACCTGCTTTGATATGATTCCTGGTCTTTTTACATAGTTAATTTTACACCAGGAACGGGTTACATTGCCATTTTCCTGTTCTTTTTAAATAATAACAATTAAATTACCCCATCTATTAGTACTTTCTTCTGCTTTTTCTACCCAGATCTCCATATTAATGGATAGGAATCAATAAAGAAACATATGGGAGATGATCAGATGAAATTCCATCTCAAGATCAGAGAGATTTGTATCCTTTTTTTTAAGGTAACCCCACAGATAATTATTTGTTGTAATTTATGACCCTCCGACAATTAAGATCTAATTTGCCTACCCTTCTGAAAACCATCATAGTGGTGCATTCTGTAACCTTCATCACCGTGTAAATAACAATGCAAGTGATTTGCGTCGAGTCTGTTTAAACCTGATGCACACAGACTCTCTCTCACAAACTGCAGCCTCAAAGTGCTGAAACCAAGGCTCTGCTCTTAAAACAGAAGGCATGACATGAAAAAAAAGGAAAGGGGGAAAAAAGGAATTGAGATTTGCAGATCTGATAATGAGCCAGTTAATGACATAAATGATACCTCAAGAACCTCACTAAACCATCCAGGTCCTACAATTTAATCTGTAATAAATACTCCTGCAACATTGCGAGATGGCTGCTCATAATGGCAAATGAAATATGCTGGTATGATAGGTACAATAAATCTGGATTTTCCTATGGTTCCCTCAGGCTAGAACAATATGTAACCAGAGTGCGCACTGTCAGGATGAGCAGATCTCAAAGCCATCATAAAATCTAAATGGGGACTAATTAGGAGGCCCTTCCCTTCTAGAGTTACTATTTCTATTGACATTTTCCATGCATGAGCCCCTCCATAACATCATAAGTCACCAAGATAAGAACTCCCTAGATTATAGGGGAAAAGCTTTAATGGAGAAGTTGAACTCAAAGGCGATGCATAAATTTCCCTTTTGATACTACAGGAAGTCTGTGATCAGGACTTTCTTTACAAACTTTCATTCCCTGCACTGAATACTTCATCTTTGGAGAGCTCTGGCCGACCGCATCTCCTCTTCCCCCCATTTTAGATACTAACTGCTGTGGGGAACTTTGGCAAGGTTCAGCTATTGTCTCTGAGGGGGAGCTGTTCATAATTTTTACTTCTTCTTCTTGTTTTATTTTGTTTTTGTAGAGTAAAAAATCCTGAGCCATGTGAGTAAATTTGGAGTTGGCCACGGCAGGATGAAAATTTAAAGCAACAGCAGCCCGTTTGGCAATTATTTCATATGCACTGTAGCCCTTAGAATAACGTCAGATGCCAAATTATTTGTTTTTCATGAAACTAGTCAAACAAATATGCTGAACTCCTCATATTTTTACACCAGAGCGAAAATCACAAGCCCCCTAAGGTTTTCCATTTTGGAACAATTGATGTTCTGGCAGCCATCATCACCCATGTCAAGAGTTTTTCAGAGTTAAACCCTTTCAGTTTATCATGCCACAGATTTCATGAACAAATCTGTGGTGATGTTGGAACGGGATATTTGAGCATTTTGGTCATTTCTTGACAAACCATTGTCCCGAATTTAAAGACCTGTGGGCTGTCCCACCTTAGGTGGAGAATGGTGCCTCTTTTTCCACAGTCCCCACAACAACTCCGAAAAGCTTGTGATATCAAATGGGCAATTTGCACTCCACCCCTGATTCATACCTCCTAATCTTAAAAATGGGACTGCCATAATACTTCACTAGAGGTAATATTTACCCAGCATTTGCTGGAACACTGAGATCACTTGATTTTCCCCAGGCACAAAAATGGGTCCCTCTTCCCTTCCACACAGATAGGAGGCTTCAGTGCTTCATGCTACAGAAGCAGGGATGTCAGAGAATTCCAACAAAAAATGGAAACAGAAGTGGGAATTGTTGGTGTTATTTATCCCATGTCCAGAATCAAAATTAATCCGGCAAATACCTATCAGCATTCACTGTGGGTGGTTTTCCTGCCCCTGCCCTCAGTCCTCAAGCGATATCTTTTTGATGACTCCCTCTGCCCTGTAAATTGCATTTCCTTTGTATTGAAATGAATAGTGTGGAAATCATTACATCATTAAGTATGTTGGATTAGTAAATTAATATAAATTATGTAAATAATTACGTTAAATAGGGGACAGCGAGACAGATAGCATTGTATTTGGCAGCATCTGAACTGCAGCAGAAGGGAAACAGTGCTGATTGAGGTGAAAACAGGATGGAATGGAAATCACTGCCTTCTTCCATCCCTCTATAGCCATGATGTATAGTTTCTGCTACACCGTCAGCTTCCATTAAAAGGGATAATAAAAATAAAAATAAACTGGCTGCATTACAGATAAGTCTATGCTAACAACCAAGAGATGGAAGAGCAACTTCATGATTCATTCATTCCCTTCCCAGCCCACTTTCTCCTTCACACGAATGCAGCATTTCCTAATACAGCCCTTTCCTCGGAGCTATCCTAATTCATTTTAGGCTGTTTAGATTTGAGAGACACAAAGTGATGGGGAAATGGGAGCAATTAATCAAACGGAACAATAATTGACAAAGCAAAAACTGTTATGATGTATGATAAATTGTAAATTGAATGCACAATAAATAATGAGAAGTGAACGGAGTCACCTCCCCACTTTATAAACGAGAAGAACGTGCAATTTGTGTTTGGGGTGGGGGAAAGAGCAGGCAATGTAAGATTTGGCAGCCACCACCGAACATGGAGTTTTAGTATTTGCTTTCTGGTGTTGCTTCTAGTGATCCAGAGGAGAGGGCAGCAACCTGAAGGCATGGTCTGTCTGAACAGCGTTTTCAGAGATGCCTTTCTGACAGCTCTTCAAAAGGCATATAAAACAAATAGAAAATTAAGAAACTAGAGCGTGTGACATCTCAAGAAGAATGGATTCCGGGGAGAGTGGCTTCTTGGGGCAATGTTGCTGAGCTCATGTCTTGCTAGTGGGCTTCCCAGAGGCATCTGGAGGACCGCTGGGAGAACAGGATGCTGGGCTAGATGGGCTTTTGGCCCAATCCTGCAGGGCTCTCTTTATGTTCTGTTCTTATGAATTCCAGAAGAACCAAGACCTGACTAAATTTAAAAAATAAGCTGTCAGTTTCCTATGCAGTAGTAGAAGTAATAATAACAATAATAATAACAATAACTATGGTGATGTTGGTTATCATTTTAAAATGCACATTATATTCTTGAAAACTACTGACTTGGGTAAACAAGCATTTTCTGAAAAGCAGCATTCCTGGAGGATGAGTCTAAATACCCTTCTCTCAACTTTGTGTTTACATAGAGTTATACAGGGGAAATAAGCCTTCTGAGTATTATTAGAGGGCAAACCAGAAGCAGCTGAGTTTATGAAAAAATATCACAAAAATGACTGAGAGGATAGAGATCTATATCCTAAGTCAACTTCAGCTCCATTTCATTTTTTTTTAAAGGAAAAAAATCATTGGCAGGTGCAATTTACCTTTATTTTGCTGAAGACAGAAAGCTGTTCTTTTGATGCCCGAGAAATAAAAATAAAAGAAAATGCAATCCTCTCAAAGCAGATGCCTTGAATGGCTGGCTGGCTGGCTGGGTGGGGAGATTCACTAGATTGGGACATAGGACTTTTGGAAATATATGGAATATATGTGCCTTTAAATGTAAAACACCTATCAGCATACTCTGTCTCTGTCTGTCTCTGTATAAGCGTGAGTGATTTTTCTTTCATGCTTGCATTTTAGGGGGACAGGAAGGGTACAAATTCTCTTCTTGAAGTCCTGATAAAGTTTCCCATGATGTCTATGAAAGATGTTTATTCTGCAGAACACGGCTGCAAAGTTCAACTACACTGAATGGAACACCCCCTTGGTACTGAATGTGCTCAGAACCACAGCTCCAAAGAAAGTTACGTTTCTGTGGGAACAATCAGGATTATTACTAGACTGGGTTGGCAAACCTATGGCCCACAGATCACATCTGGCCCCTGAAATTCTTACACAGTCATAAGTAAGTTGCGATTTGAAAACAAGAAGCTTGCCCACCATTTTGCATGTAAAAGAAAACATTTTCCAATTGCACAACCTCGAGGTATTTTGCCATTGAATGTTAAATCTCATTGTTAGGTTCTCCCTGAAGTTGCTCCAGCTATGCAGGGTTGCATGTCCTCCATAGGTGTGGTTGTGCCCATGTCTCACCCATTTCCCCCCTCATCTGTTCCATAGTAGTGCATCGAAAAACGCAAACCCAATTGGCCAAATCAACCAAAGCAGGGTAGAAGATGTATTTGTTTACTGCGTGTATATCCCACTTTTTTATCCAAGGTGTGTAAGGCCATAGACATGGTTCTCTCTCTTCTCATTTAATCTCCACAACAATCCTGTGAGGTTGTTTGGCTGAGTGGCAGGGACCGACCCAAGATCACACAGTGAGCTTCATGCAAACTGGAGGTGATAGTCCTGCACCCTGACCACAATATCACATTGGCTGTGCTATGCTAGCTTCTTAGTAGGTGGGTCCCTGTTGCTTTCTGGGAGTGGTCAGCATAGTGTAAACGCACCAGCAGAGCCAATCTGGCACTTCTGCTGGCACAGAACCCCAACCGCCCCACTGCCTCCACTGCCATTTCCCTGTACAGTGGTACCTCTGGTTAAGAACTTAATTCGTTCTGGAGGTCCATTCTGGACCTGAAACTGTTCTTAACCTGAGGTACCACTTTAGCTAATGGGGGCCCCCGCTGCCGCCACGCAATTTCTGTTCTCACCCTGAAGCAAAGTTCTTAACCCAAGGTACTATTTCTGGGTTAGCAGAGTGTGTAACCTGAAGCGTCTGTAACCTGAAGCATCTGTAACCCGAGGTACCACGGTACTCAACAGCAACCCATGTGCCAGGGAACCTATGTGCCATCCCCACTCCACCTGCCAAGCAAGTTCTGAATGTTCAACCTAGACAGTGATGGCTGTAATGTATCTCCCACTCTATGAAAGCTATTTGTACAAATGACATCTTGCACTTCAACCTCAACTAGTTTTGAGCTGCTTTGGCTGTCACGTGGAAGTAGGAACAAGCTATGGAGGGTAGGACCCGAATCAATGGCTTCGTGTGACAAGAAAGGAGATTCTGACTAAACACCAGGAAGAACTTTGTGACAGTAAGAGCTCTTCAACAGTGGAGCAGGACTCCCTCGGAAAGTGGTGGACTCCCCTTCCTGGGAATTTTTTGGATGGCCACCTGTCATGGATGCTTGAATTCAGATTCCTGCATTGCAGGGGGTTAGACTAGATGACCCTTGGGACCCTTCCAACTCTAAAAATCTCTGATTTTACTACATTTGGGAGTCTGTTGAAGCATGAACTTCACATGCTGAAGCCTTCCAAACATGAAACATGCACATTTCCCAAATTCTGTGGTACGATATGGAAGAGTCCAAAATTCTACCACTTCTGCCTGTTATTTCATTATAAAGGTGCAGAATAACTCTATAAATCATTGAGTTCTGGATGTGAGGACATGGCAGTTAAGCCATCTGAAGTGGTAGGTAAACATGACCCCAGTCTAATAGGAGTTCCCTCTCACAGATTTCAGCTGTGCTGTACATAGAACTTTTCCTTAATATTGAATGCCCTCAGGGGCATGGCTTATATGGAAAATGATGTCTTGATCTAATAGCCAGTCTGCATCCAATTATTACTGTTATTATCTGCACATTCTGCCAGAATTGTTGATGTTACCAAATATATTTCTCTTTTTCACTGGCCAGTTGTTATAACTTCTGCATACAGCAAAAGTCGACGTGTTTTTTCATTATCAAATTGTCTTGGAGTTAGGTAATTAACAAATTCATACTCATTCCATATGATGCTCTCTTTAATAGAGTATTATTTTTTACAGTTCATCACATTTTACACACAGGATTATAGTTAGCAGATTAGTTTAATTAATGTGAGGCAGTCATATTAGTGCTTATCACTTCAACTGTTGTCCAATAGATCTGTCGTTGGCTGAGGATTTATAGGGGATCTAACCACCTGCAACAATTTGGGTACAGGTGTCTGTGTGTGTATTTATGTCTTCTTTGTGCCAATAAATGATAAATTGGACATAGAGGCAAGTTTCTCTTAATAGTGCAATCTCCCTTATTCTAGAGTTTGAGACTGAAACCCCATTGACCCTGGCAGGATTGTAGAAACTTGGAGCTAATTGTGTTGTATGTGTTTTTTTAATGCATAAAGTAAAAGATGGTAAGATGACACTGCATATGATGACAAATGAAAGCAGATGAATTAAAATATACACCAAATATCAATGTAGAGTTCTAGCTGTATAGCCCAAAATGAAGCTACACTTTCACATTTCATGCCATGTGCATTCCATTGTTGCACAATGTTTGCTGTGCAAAAAAGTAAGTTCAGTACCCAGTATCTCCAGTTAAAAGAATCCGGTAGCAGGTGATAGGAGATTTAGAGCAGAAGGCCTGGGTGATGGCTTGCATCTCCTTGTAGTGCTCTTTTAACCAAGTGGAGAGGCTAAATCTCACCCAGCCATTAGTTCTATGGCATACATTTCTTGATTCTTTGGATGGATTCATATTCTTCACAATGATGTGTTGCTCCTGTCAAAAAACTCCTTTGCATAGTTCAGGTTCTACACAGTTGTGGAAGCTACTAGGCATGCTACCAGTCAGTTGGAATTTCCAGGTACTTAGGATGTTCATTTAAATGTCTACAGAAACCCTCTTGTGTTCCATTTTGCTTACTCCCTAGTAAGTGTGTTTAGGATTGCGGCCTAAATAATGGACTTCACAAAAATGTTAATAGTGTAGCATTCATGTAGAAGTTAATCGTATTTTCCATTCTTTCCCTATCATTTTCTTTCGGGGGGAAAAAGTTATTTGGCAAAAAACTATAAATTAACAACTTTCTGATTTTCCTTTCTTTCTAAAGCTATCCTCTTGTTGTATGACTCCCCAAGTTTGTCAATTTAATATTTTTTTTAAATAAACGATGTGAATTGGAAGTGGGTTTCCGATGCATATCCAAATGGTGCCATCCACAGGGAGCTGGCTGAAGTCCTCTCCTTCTCCTTTCTCCACCACAGGAAGTAGATGGAGCAGCAGGGAACCCATTGCAACGTCTGCCGCCTAAGCCAGCTCAGTAAAGGAGCTCATGGCAGTGGAGAATTAGGCACCAGTCTTGGTTCCCTCTGGAAACAAATGCTGTTGAGGTTTTGCAACATGAGAGGATGCAAAATGTCTTGAGCAGACTCTGTCTCTCTCGAGTCCCAAGAAGAATTTAGCTATTCTTAAGGGTTCACCTTAGAGGGATGCGTGTGGCGCTGTGGGTTAAACCACAGAGCCTAGGACTTGCCGATCAGAAGGTCGGTGGTTTGAATCCCTGCGACGGGGTGAGCTCCCGTTGCTCGGTCCCTGCTCCTGCCAACCTAGCAGTTTGAAAGCACATCAAAGTGCAAGTAGATAAATAGGTACCTCTCTAGCGGGAAGGTAAACAGCATTTCCGTGCTCTGCTCTGGTTCGCCAGAAGCGGCTTAGTCATGCTGGCCACATGACCCGGAAGCTGTATACTGGCTCCCTCGGCCAATAAAGCGAGATGAGCGCTGCAACCCCAGAGTCAGTCACGACTGGACCTAATGGTCAGGGGTCCCGTTATCTTTATCTTTAAGGATTCACCTTAGGTTGTGAAACCAGACTTGTATTGAGTAAGTGCCACTTTTCACCTTTCCATTTTGGGATCCTAAATGTAGGGTGGGTGATCGGGAATGTGTGTGTTTCTCCACCCACAGATTTAATGAATAGGCTGTATGGCATGTGCACATAGGGAATCCACAATGTACAGTATCCTGTTTATGCATGTGCCTGCCTCACAGCTGCATGTGAACAAATCTTAGCCAGTAAGTGGTGGAGAGGTGGCTAACCTTCGCATAGCCACATGTTTCTAGACTCCAGCTCCCACCTCCTGAGAGTTCCTGAGACTATGGGCCACGCTGGCTGTGGCTGATGGCAGCTGAGAGTATATCATCTATACAGAAATATGTATCATATACATACGCAGAGCACATGGTTGGGATGTGTAGTGGGTGTTTGTGTGTGTGTGTGAGAGAGAGAGAGAGAGAGACAGACAGACAGACAGACAGACAGACAGACAGGGTCTGACCTCAGCTGATAGCAATTATTGCTTCTTCCAAGTTGCAGCACCAAAAAAAGTTATTTGTGGCTGGCAAATCAGCTGCCATTTTGTTGAATACTCCAGGGTAAATCATGAGAAAGAAGCGCTCACCGTGTCTGGCATCATTGTTGCCTTGTTATTGGGTTCAGCATGAAATTTAGTAGTAAATAGCAATGCAAAATTCATAAAATTCAGTGGTAATGCAGTCAGCATTACCTGACTACACAATATTTTCCACTCAATGGAACACCAAATCCTTTATGGAATAATGAGCTAGGAACTGTGCCAGCCTCCAACTAGTAATTCTCTTATGCTCATTTCCCCTGGTGCGTGCAAGCTATAGAAATATCCAAAATACCATAAGGTGGGGTGGGGGTGGAGACTTTAATCAGATATTATTATTTTTATAAAAAAAAGCAGGGGGGAGCCAGTGTCACCTTGCAAGTTGATGAATCCAATAAGATTGTTAATGGTACCTGGTCTGCAGTAATGGGCCAGCTCCAAAAATGTATCTAGAACTTTGCAAGCAAATAAAATAAACTTTAGGTCTTTTGAGGATTGCCATTTAAATAATGAACGTGTGGCAAAACATAGCAACAAGCAGCGACAAAAAAAGTGACATAGTGAGGCAGTGGGTGGGTGGGGGGAAATGTATCTTGTGCATGTGGAGGAAGGAATGACCCATTCAGAAGCATCTGCCCATGGGAATGACCTCCACAGCCTTAAGTGGCTTGGGATCTGCCAGTGCATGCAAAGTCTGTTAGAGAAGTCTATTGTTTGCTGCTGATAATGATATCACGGAGCCATGTGTTTCCAACGTTCTGGATGGCAGCTGGAAAAGTCTGGTGTATGCTTATTTCTTGCAAAATAACCTACTTGTCTTTACTGTAACTAAAAATGCCTAAACGCTGCAACTTCTCAGAAGGGAGTTGTGCCAGCCCTGTGGTAACTTTTGTTGTTTCTTTCTGTCTCTTTTCCAGCTGTATAATACTGTACCCCTTTCTGAGATGAGACAACCAGAATTATACACAGTATTCCAAGTGCAGTTGCTCCATTGATTTGTATAAAGATGTTTTGATATTGGCAGTTTTATTTTTGATTATTTTCCTAATGGGCTTCAGCACAGAATTCACTTTTTTCCCACAGCAGCCATCCATAGTGTCAGTGTTTTAATTGGGCTAGCTACCAGTCACTATATGAGGAGATATGTATGAGGAGATGATAGAGATAGATAGATAGAGATAGAGATAGAGATAGAGATAGAGATAGAGATAGAGATAGAGATAGAGATGATAGAGATAGAGATAGAGATAGAGATAGAGATAGAGATAGAGATAGATAGAGATAGATGGGACACGGGTGGCACTGTGGGTTCAACCGCAGAGCCTAGGACTTGCTGATCAGAAGGTTGGTGGTTCGAATCCCTGCGATGGGGTGAGCTCCAGTTGCTCGGTCCCTGCTCCTGCCAACCTAGCAGTTCAAAAGCACGTCAAGTGCAAGTAGATAAATAGGTACCACTCCAGCGGGAAGGTAAACGGCGTTTCCGTGTGCTGCTCTGGTTCGCCAGAAGCGGCTTAGTCATGCTGGCCACATGACCCGGAACCTGTATGCTGGCTCCCTTGGCCAATAAAGTGAGATGAGTGCCGCAACCCCAGAGTCGGTCACGACTGGACCTAATGGTCAGGGGTCCCTTTACCTTTACCTTTACCTTTACCTTTATAGATATATTGCCTTGTGTCACTCTGCACTTGCTTATGTTGAACTACACTTGCCATTTAAATGCAGAATTTCCCTGCTTGGAGATATCCTTTTGAAGCTCTTGCCTATCCCTTCTCATTTTCACCACCCTAAATAAGTTGGATGTCATATGGAAACCTGGCCACTTCGTTACCTCCCCTTAATTCCAGATCATCTATGACAAGTTTAAAAGCAACAGGCCTTTGTAAATCCTTGGAAGAACACCACTGTTTGTATCCCTCCATTTCAAAAAGCTATTAATCTATTCCTGTGCTCTGCTTTCTGTCCATTAACCAGTTACCGATCCATAAGAAGACCTCTCCTCATATCTTATGACTGCAAAGTTTGCTCAGGAGTCCTTGGTGACCGACTTTGTCAAAAGCCTTTGAAAGTCAAGGTAAACATGTCAATTGGATCATCCCATCCACATGCTTGTTGACACTCTCAAAGAACTCTAAAAGGTTAGTGAGACAGGATTTATCTTTGGAGAAGCCATGCTGATTTATTTATGTATGCCTCTCAAAGTGGCTGGGGAAGTATATCTTAAAATATACACAAAAAAATACAATAACATTTAAAACACCAGTTTCCTTCAAAACACGATTAAAAACCCTCATAAACCTAATAATAATAATAATAACAATAAGCTAGCATAATAATATTTCAGATCCAGACTATAATACAATTTCCACAGCCCAAGTCATACTTGGCCATGGTAAAAAGACAGGTATTTACAGCTTGTTCAAGAATATTCTTCTTCTGAATGACTTGCTCTCCTTTAAGCTTGATAATTTTAAAACTTTCCACCGATTTACCTGGAACAGACATTAAGCTAATTGGCCTGTGATTTTCTGGACTACCCTCTCCATTCCTTTTTAAAAATTGCCATTCGATTAACAATTTTCCAGACCTCTGGTACAGAGATCAATCTTAGGGAAATATTACATAATTTTGTTAGAAGATCCGCAATCTGATGCTCTGCCCATTTTCTATTGGTCCATATGCTCTAGAACGTCATCTGTTGTCAGCGCTACTTGCCTCAGTTCCTCATACTTGCTTCCTTAAAATGGCGGTTCAGACACAGTTATATGCCCTGTGTTTCCTGTGCTTGTGAAGAGGGTCTGTCTCTCTAAATACAGTGTTAGCCATCTGTAGTTTTTTGTAAGATGAAAGAATTTGTATCTGTTGAGCTTAAGGGAGGCTGGTCTGGGTGGTTACACAACAGAGCAGCGGCCAATGTAAAGATTGCTTTCAAATAAGGATGGAATTTTTTGGAAATCTTAATGTCAAAACCTTACAGGCTTTTTCCAGAAAGCAACGCGCGCGCACACACACACACACACCAGTTACACTAAAATAATTTCATGTTATACACATTATTATATGCAGCCTACTACAGTGGTAACTCAGGTTAAGAACTTAATTCGTTCTGGAGGTCCATTCTTAACCTGAAACTGCTCTTAGCCTGAGGTACCACTTTAGCTAATGGAGCCTCCTACTGCCGCCGCACGATTTCTGTTCTCATCCTGAAGCAAAGTTCTTAACCCGAGGTACTATTTCTGGGATAGCAGAGTCTGTAACCTGAAGCGTCTGTAACCCGAGGTACTACTGTATTAATTATTATACACATAATATTATATGCATGCTGTATGTATATATATATATGACTTTCACTAGTGGCAACAAGCACTGAAATACAAGCTGCCCCCATCTGTATTGGCATTCTGCTGGCTTTTGAAGATGCCCCTGTTTGCACAGGTTATTGCTTGATCACTTGACCTGAAGCTTCTGTTTTAATTGCTGTTTGATGAGATCATTTTATTATTCATTATATCATTATATTTTGATCACGGACATTTATATTTTAATTGTGGTGTATCTTTAAATTATTCCATCTTTCAGCAATGTTGCACAATTTGTTTTGTTGTTGTTGTTGTTTTGTTTTGTTTTGTAAACTGCTTTCAAACTATCTGGGCATTAAGTAGCATCTAAATTAATCCGTAGACATAACAATAATAAATACCTCAGTTTTCCTAAAGTTAGGAGAACATAAAAAAATGCATATCAAAATGCACTTGACTGTATAAAATAGGTATTACTATAAGATTATGCTCCAGAAATATAGTTCAGCACAGGGCTTGACTCTTTTATATGTATTACATGTATAATATAGATATTGTTACATATAATTAGTCAAGTGTTTTTTGATTTTTTTAAATGAATGCATGAATAGCTTGGGCATAGCAGGCACTGTATGCAAGAGAGGTTCAATGTGCAGAAAGTTCTCATCAAAGCCCATGTATAAGCCCATGGAGCCCTGTGTAGCTGCACCTAGGACCCACCCAGGTATCAGACTTTTCAAAACCAAACTTTAACAACCCTACTCGGAAGTGAAGATAACAGGAAGTGAGGCAGCACCTTACTGAGAGCCATTCCATTTTATTTACTGCTTTGCCATGCTTTCATCAAGCCAAAACAGAAAACCTGTATATCTAGGTGTGTGTTCGGTGTGGTGGTCGTTCTCTTCCTTTGCCAGTCACTTAATTGAAGCCTTCTACTGTTACTATGGGACGTGGGTAGCGTTGCGGTCTAAACCACTGAGCCTAGGGCTTGCCAATAGGAAGGTCAGCGGTTCGAACCCCCGCAACAGGGTGAGCTACCGTTGCTCGGTTCCAGCTCCTGCCAACCTAGCAGTTCGAAAGCACGTCGAAGTACAAGTAGATAAATAGGTACCACTCCAGTGGGAAGGTAAACAGTGTTTCCATGTGCTGCTCTGGTTTCGCCAGAAGCGGCTTAGTCATGCTGGCCACACAACCCAGAAAAACTGTCTGAGAACAAGGGTCGGCTCCCTAGGCCAGTAAAGCGAGATGAGCACCGCAATCCCAGAGTCGTTCGCGACGGAACTTAACTGTCAGGTGTCCTTTAGCTTTACCTTTTACTGTTACTATAGTAGTAAATCTGGTGATCCTTCTAATTAACTGAGCTTGTACTTTGGAAGCTCCTCTATGATGCCCATACACAGTTATTGTCACATGATCTGCCGAACCTCCCTGCTGTTGTTGTTGTTTTTACAATCAATTGGCCCTGTTCATTCTATCATGGGATACCTGGGATAAGCTTTTTTTTAAAGAAATGAGCATGCTTCTTGTAGCTCTTTACAATACAAAGGTGATAACTGGGCAGCACTAACTCCTAGCTGTGTAATGGATTGGAAAATATCATATATTTCAATGATTTCTCTAGTTCACCTTGATCAACAGAGAGTACAACAGAGAGTTTTTTTAAAGAGAACAGTGGATGCAATTTACAGATCACTGTATCGGCACAAGGAAGGATGGGCTTCATGGTGTTTTAGTTTTATACAGATGTAGAAAAGTTGCAGTAGCAAGCTAATTGTTTCATGTGTCTCTTGTAGCCCAGATATGCTATACTGAGATTGTGGGGGTGGGGGGCTTGCAGCTGAGTTCTATGGCATCTTAAAGCTGTGCAGGTTTATTGGATGCAATCTCTCCCCCCACCCCCTTGCTTTTCTGCCTTCCGCAAGGAAGGACTGTAGATCAAGGGTAAAGCATCTGCTTTGCATTCAAAAGGTCCTAGGTTTAATCTGTGGTATCTTCAGACAGAGCTCAGAAATACTTCCTGCCCAAGAACCTGGAGAGCTGCTACCAGTCAGTGTTGACAGTATAGAGTTAGATGGATCAATAATAGCCTGCCTTGGTATATGAGGTAGTTTCCTAAATTTCTATAGGGAGAGACGTGATGTGATGAGAGCAACATACTCCACTTGGAGCTCTCTGCAGAAATCCACCACCACCACCTAGAAGTACTGTTTCCCTCTCTTTGATAGCTCAGTCAGTAGAGCATGGGACACTTAATCTCAGAGTTTTGAGTTCAAGCCCCACGTTGGGCAAAAGATCCCTGCATTGCAGGGGATTGGCGTAGACGGCCTTTGTGGTCCCTTCCATCTCTACAATTCTATGATTCTTTGACTTCCTATTAGAAGATAGGACCAGGACAAGATAAAGGCCTACCTTGCAGAAAAATGAGATCTAGAGTGGTCTTCCCAGGTACTGAAAACAAATACAGGAAATGACCGTTTTGTTCATGTTAAAAGCACGCACGTGCCGTTTTCGCACCCAGAAGAGGGTGGAATAGGGGCAGAACAAGGCTGGAACAGGTCAGGAAGAGTGAAACGGGCTTTTGTATACTCTGCTGACCCATGCAATGTCCCATAATGCAACCCCCCAGCCCCTACCTTTAAGGTTTTGAGATTGAATAAGATGCAGTTGAATATACGTCCCCCACCCAAAATAGAAATGATTCTGCCTACATCCCAATGGCACTTAAAAAAATTATATTTATAAAGAATGGCTTTTTATAATATTGTAGGACTATTACACAGCGAGAAGACTGAGCAATATTGGAGATTCGCTGGTAAGTGTGCGTTAATAGGGTACAAATGCAGTATTTAGGAGCCCATATCTACACCTTTTATTCTAATTCTGCTGAAATGCTGCTCCAGAGGAAATAATTTAGCATACGTGTGATTGATGGTTATATGATGAAATATTTTAAATGAGCAATAAAATAGTCAATAAGAAGTAATGTCCAAATTAGAAACTGGCTGAATTATTAGCAATAAATAATTTCTTTCATGGAATTCATATTTCCCCCTTCTGCAGGATGCTTGCATAGGTTATCACTCAGCTTATTGATTAATACTGGGGGTGGGGGTGGGTCTGGCCTTTCAACCCAAACCCCCACCCAACACGTTTCCCTCTGGTATCTGTGTGGTATCTGTGCACATACCAGCTGTACCACCTTGTACCGGCAGCCTTCTGCCCATGGTAGGCTCCATTTTTATGGACTGAGCCTTGAAGAACAAATAAAATTCTGACACCTTTGCTGTTGCTTGAAGGTAGGCGGTTCTGCTGGAAGTGAAGGGGTAATTGTTATCCTCTCCACTCCCTCTCTCCAGAGGTTCTCCATGAGCAGGAGGATTTCTTGATCATTTAGGATTCTCTTCCCACCCACCCACCCACCCCATGTGCCATTATGTGGAGAATCTCTACATGAAACCAATGCAAGAGGTTATCTGGAGATGTACACTGAGGTGGTCCCAATATATGGCTGACACACAGCTCCAGCTCTCCTCATCAAATCTTTTAAAACTTAAATTTTATTGGACATGAAACTGCCTACAGAGGTATAATCCCGAACCACAAAACCTCAAACCACCGGGTGTACATTTCCAGGGCGCCCAGGAAAGTGGCATATTCCTGGAAGTTCACCACTTGGTCCCTATTGTGGTCCAGATCTTTCATTAATGCCTGTATCTCTGAGTCCTGCAGTTTCGGTCCAATGGTGAGCTCCTTCTGGATCAGCTCCTTCAATTCCTTCTTACTTAGGGTGTTCTTATCGCTATCCTTGCCGGCGTATTTGTGAAAGGTGACAACCAGCAGGCCAATAGCTTGGTCAAGAGATGCTGCCATGGTGAGAGATCAGAAGCGAGATGGTCCAGTACTGAGTGGCAGGAAACGATAGGGAAAGTGGTCTCTCATCAAATCTAAGTGAGGCACTTGGTGCTCTGAATCAGTGCCTGGCCACACAAATGGACTGGGTGAACGCCAATAAGCTGAGGTTCAGTCAAGACAGGTGGTTGGTTGCCTGTTCAGCTGAATGGGGGTTGACCTGTCTTTGCGGAAGTTGCACTCCTCCTAAAGCATTGGGCTAGTACGCTGTGTGTTTTGGATCCAGGCATGGATGCCTCAGTGGATCAGACCTCCTTCTACCAACTTATATCACCCAATACCATATATGGACAGAGATAGCCGAGCTACGATTATCTACACTCTGCTAACTTCTGTTTGCTTTACTGTGGGACTGTCTTTGAAAATGGTCCAAAACAGGGGTAGCAGAAGTTACAGGTAGGTAGCCGTGTAAGGTGCTTCCGGTAGCACCTTAGAGACCAACTAAGTTTGTTCTTGGTATGAGCTTTCGTGTGCATGCACACTTCTTCAGATACACTGAAACAGAAGTCACCAGGCCCTTATATATAGTGAGAGGGTGGGGAGGGGCATTACTCAGAAGGGTGGTGGGAATGGGTGATTGGCTGATAGGTGTGGTAAACCTGTTGACAACTGTTAATGACTGCAATTGGTCTTACAGGAAAAAGCAAGGGGTGATATGGCTAAAAATAGCTTTATCATGTATAATGAGATAAGAATCCAATTTCTCTATTCAGACCAGGGCTCTCCATGGTTTTAAGTTTGGTAGTAAGTTGCAATTCAGCAACTTCTCTTTTCAGTCTATTTCTGAGATTCTTTCGTAATAAGACCGCTACTTTGAGATCTTGTATAGAATGTCCTGGGAGATTGAAGTGTTCTCCTACTGGTTTCTCTCTCTTGTGATTCCGGATGTCAGATTTATGTCCTTTGGTGTAGGGTTTGGCCTGTTTGTAGCAGAAGTTTGCTGTGAGGTACTGGCTGGATCAATCATATCATGCAACTGCTTTGCCATCTCTGCTGGCTCCCGGTCCATTTGCAAGGTCAAATTTAAGTCCCGGTATTAACCTTTAAAGTCCTAAACAGTTTGTGGCCAGGTTTTCTGAAGGACTGTTTCCTCTTGGGTATTCCTCCAAATATCCCTGTTAAATAATGTTCATCAGGTGGCTACCTTTTCAGTGTTGGCCCCTTTATTATGGAACCTACTCCCTAGGGCTCATCTAGTGATCATTTCACCAACAGCTGATTCCCAGGCTTTTCCCTTTCAATTATTATTAGTGGCAGTATATTTTAGATTTGTTGTATTGATCTCAATCCCTACTGCATTTCTCTGGATTTGTTTTTGTTTTTATCCCGTTCTTTTTTCCCCCATATAGATATTTATTAATTTTCCAAAAAATTAATTTTCCCGTTCTTGATTTCATTCTGTTTTAGATCTTATGTCAGGCCTAGGCAAACTTGGCCCTCCAGATGTTTTTTGGAACTACAACTCCCATCATCCCTAGCTAACAGGACCAGTGGTCAGGGATGATGGGAGTTGTAGTCCCAAAACATCTGGAGGGTTGAGTTTGCCTATGCCAGTGTTCCCCAACCTTGGACCTCCAGTTGTTTTTGGACTACAATTCCCATCATCCTTGACCACTGGTCTTGCTAGCGAGGGATGATGGGAGTTGTAGTCCAAAAACAGCTGGAGGCCCAAGGTTGGGGCACACTGGCCTATGCCTATCATATGTGCATGTTGTAACTTCAGGTCTTAATTTTGATGTGTGTGTGTTCCTAAAATATCCAGATTTTTTTGGAAAATGCACGAATTCAGGGGAAATGCAGCTGTTTAGACTTGATATCTCATGGAAGTTCCTCTCAGCTGTTTGACAGAGGATCAGCAAGTGACACAACCAAATGTCTGGATCAGAAAAGCAATGATCTTGTGACAGGCCTTGTGCCCCAAGAATGCAATAAATTGTGTGTTTGTGTATGAATGCCATTTGGGCTGTTCTACATCATTTGCCCAAGCTATACGCTCCACACATACAACTGAGTCTCTGAGGGCATCCTGCATTATGCTCTCTTGTGAGGAAAAGTCATTTTTCATGTGCAGAAACAGACCTTTGGAATCCAGCCATGGATGTTAAAGTTAACAGAAGAGAAAAGTGTGGGGTGAAAGGATCGGGATTAAATTAATAAGCTTTATGTATTTAAGAATTAGAATACTTGGTTTTGCTTTGTTTTGAATAGGCGCATGTGTGTACTGCAAGCACTAGGGAAATATTAAAAAGAAGAAAAAGTCTGGACTTCCCCCTTTTCTTAAAATAGATAAATGGAAGCCTTAAAAGGGAAATGCTTTTCCTGCAGAATGCACTGCAAAGCTGACAGGGGCTTATAAGCCAGGCCTACCCTGCTGCTTGGGGGAGCTTTATAACTGATTGTTTTAAAACCAAAGTGACACCGGAAAGGGTCAAGTAAATAAATATGCATGCCTCACCAGTTCAAAATAATAAAATTCCAATGTGTGCAAGCCTGCTTGTTGAACATATGTTTGAAGCACGGCTAAGCCATCTGGCTCAATGTCAAGCATTTACACCAACTGCAGTCTTACACTACCTGACAGCAGAAAAGCTTTATTCCCTGGGTGTTTGGGCACAAATGGAGAAATATTATTGAAATGATTATCTGCATCAAGACTCAGATTTGGTTTGACATTTAGCTGGCTCTGTTTAATCCAAAGGGTTGTCTGAATGAATAAAGAGAAGGGTTCCTCCAGAAGATGCTGCAAGGGGTGGGGTGGGGGGTGGGAGCGGTGGTGAAAAGGGGGGGTGTAGAGAGAGGGAGAGCGCCAAATGATTAATGAGACTGAAGTATGGGTGGACCCAGCCCACCTCTGCCCAGACCTCAGTGCCAAGAACTGCATATAAAATTAGTCGGATGCTTTCCGTGCCTTGTCAGGGAGAGTCTCACAGCCACCTCAGGGGCCTCTTTTATTGGGCCTCGAGGAAACAAAGAGAAAGGAAGCCCCAAGTTCTTCAACACATAAAAAGAGCTTATAAATGGGAACAGATATATCGTCCTTACTATATCATAATTCCGCTGTCATTTGCATCACACAGCAAGCTGCAAAGCAACGTAATAACCACCCAGGATTGCTGCAGATCAGAGCTTGGGCTGCCTGGCTCTTTTAAATTCCTAGCTGGGCTGAACAGATGCCAGTGAAGTCCAAATAAGGGTGCACATAAAGGAGAGAGGGGAGAAACTGGGTACAAACTGGTGGGAAATGAATTCCCACAAGTCATTGGAGTTGGACAGATTTGCACCACTCGGCAACACAGCAGTACAAAGCTTACTTGTGGCATTTGCTGGCACAAGAGGTGGGGACAACAACCATTTTAGATGCCTTGGCCAAGAGATGGGGACAGCCACCATTTTAGATGTCTTTAAAAGAGAATTAGATTGATTCATGGTGGATATGGCTACCAGGCATAATGGCTCTATACAACCTCCTAGGAGCAGAGGCAGTTTATCAGTTTGGGGGAAGCAACAGGAGGAAAGGGCTTTCTCCCTCTTGTAGGGATGGAGGATAAATTCAATTCGTGTTGTGTTTAAAGGTTAAGCTCCAACACTTGCACTTTTTGAAACAACGCGTGAACCAAAGCGCAGCCATCTTTCGAAACTTGCACTTCTCCAAATTTTGCAGTGCAGTTCTCCAGTTGTGTAATATGTTCAAAAATGCATCTATGGGGATAAAGTGTGCATAGAAATGAATATATATATATATATAGAGAGAGAGAGAGTTGTTGTTGTTTTAAAAAATGCATACACAACATCCAGAAACTGCTTTGCAAAAATGTGTCTCTTAGGGAAAATTGCATGCCAAATACGTCTATCAAGAGAAATTCACACGAAAATGCTGGTGAATTTTCGCGGGGCATTTAAAATAATAACAATAGCAATAATCCATACTGACATGGAAATATAAAGAAATATGGGGAGGGGAACAAAGAAACTGGGTGAAACCAAAATGGTCCGATTCACCCAGCTCTACTCATTTCTCCTGCTTATGGGCTTCCTATAGGAATCTGCCTGGCCACTATGGGAAAGAAGGATGCCAAAGTAGATAGGCCTTTGGGTCTGGGCCAGGGCTCGTCTTATGTTCTTGACATATTGGCTTGTGCTTAGTATTCTACTATGTTTGTATCTATTTTCTTTGAAAGTCTGCAAGTATGAAGCCCCCACCAAGTCCCCATTCTCTCTGCTTTAAGGCATTTTTATTTCTCAAGACTTTTTAATTATCAAATTATTTTCTGCTAACTCTTGCATTTGTCATTATGCTGCTGTGTTTTTATATGTTTAGTCCCATACTGAATTATGAGCTGTTGTTGTTTTACAAAAATGTTCATTTTTTAATGAGATAAGGCTCCTGGGGGGGATTATTTTAAAGGACAGAGTATATATGTCTAAATAAGTACGTGCCAGTTGGACAGAAGCAAGCAGCAGAGTGATCTGTAGTAGTCTCACAGCGTAATTCGTTAGTCAACTCGTTAAAGGACGTCTAAATTTCTGTGTGCACATTTGCCTAAAAATTCAAGCATGGAGATCCCTGAGCCCAAGAACATTCACACAGAGTAGCTTTACAAATGCATAGATATGTTACCTCCACTACGGTGAATGGAAATGGAATTATAGCATGAGTAAAGGGAGAACACGTCAGATCCTGGATAAGAAACTGATAGTGCAATCCCAATTCTACATAGAAGGAAGTCCCATTGAACTCCTAAGTACATGTGTATATATAAGATTGCAGCCCAAATGTGCTGTGGAGGTTTGTGGGCAATAGAAACGTGTGTTAGGACAGTATTCATACTTGCTGCCTGAAAAAAGCAGGGTTTTAATACAACAAAGACTACCCAGAAAAGCAAATTTCAGACAACCATTTACAAAGCAAACATATTGGATTAACATGTTTTCCCCCTCTTTTTTTTTAAAATGGCAACCCTGATTGTTGATTTGGATTTGAAATAAATTTGGTGATTTGGATTTAATATGAATGTTAGACATGATTTCCTCTTCACTCTTACTTTTAATTAACTTTTTAATTGAGATTTAAATGAGTTCTAATGAACACAATTGGTAGCCTAATTGATTTGCTGCCACAGCATAGTGAGTGATCAGTATGCAGCCAGCATTTTAATATACTATTCTTGCATGTCAAACAGTCTACAGGTTAATATTTTGGTAGAGGTTGGCTAAAGTGTGCTAAAAACCATGATTTACTCTTGGATAGCAAGTAAATTTTCGGCATATTCACTGTGATTTTAAAATTCGGCAATTACGTTATTGGCCTTTTAACACCTGTAGCATGATGCCTCTTCGTCTGGATAAAGACTGTTTTAAACCTGTAAACATGGATGCATGCACACGTTTTTAAAAGGGTAGTGTTCACACGCTAAAATGTACAACACATAAAAACTAAAATAATTAGATATTTATAAATATCTAATTGTTTTAATGCTTAAATTATAGCTACCCATTGAATGTTCTCTTTAAAGGAGGGTGATTAAACGAATCTCTGGAAAATTGTATTCTTTTATCATGTTAAGAACAATGAACGGGTGAGAAAATATATTATGACATAGTTAAACACAAGGCTATAATTTCTAAACTGCATAAATTACATGTTTTCCCCTATTATGATCCAGACAGACAAAATGAACGTTTTTTGAAAGAAAATGACCAACGCATGATTAATTGCAAAGCTCGCAGATTTTGCAGCTTCAAGAGTAAATCAACTGCTAAGAAGTGCTAACTTGCTAAAATATAAACTAATTTTAGTCTCTGGATATTAAAATATAATCCATCTTCTTCCTCCATTGGGAAAGCTAATTAGAAATTGTGACTGGCACAAGGAGAAGCTGAGAACACTGGGATTAAGTTCACTTGCTTGAAATCTGAACTCAAGAAAATCTGAACTCAAGAAAAACTGGTCATCTCTTTCTACATTTCACTATATACATACATACATACTATACACATTATCTATCTATCTATCTATCTATCTATCTATCTATCTATCTATCTATCTGCCTATTGTGTGTGTATGTAGAGCCCTGGTGCTAATATGATGCCCAAATCATACAAAAGATACAAAAATCAGTTCATAATTACAACAGTGTTGTTATATACAGAGTGGGAAGGGGTTTCAACAGACAGCATAAAGACTAACATCCTAGGGTCACTGGCCTGAAATCCAGCTCTAGTTGTGCATCACAAACTAACTTCCTTGAATGGGAATGTTGTTCTTCTATCTGCATCAAAAGATTTATCAAGCCAATTCAGTGGAATACATATGAGCATTGTGATGTGGATGCATTGCACATCCAAATGCAGATTGCATTGATATTAGCTATGCACGTGGAAGACAGCTTCCACATAAGTGTTTCTCTTACAAAACCAGGGTAAATTGATTTAAAGGACCACATCTTGATGAATGGCTCCCAGAATTCAACGACCCATTTCACACACAAAAATTTCTAGTGTCAATTTCTATGCAGTGGCATAGCGTGGGGGGTGCAGGGGGGGCCGGCCGCACTGGGCACAACTTCTGGGGGTTAGGGTTAGGGGGCGCAAATCCATGGGTTAGGGGGCGCAAATTACTTGCCTTGCCCCGGGTGCTGACAACCCACGCTACGCCACTGTTTCTATGGGACTGCTTTTGGCATCACTTTTTGTCATCAGGACATCCACACGTCTCAGGCAGAACAGCCCACCCATTTAACCTTCGGTTACCCTCACGTAGATTGCATCAACACATGCTTGGAGCACAACAAAATTTCTCGAATTGATTGTCACTTAGAATAGTTGGCCATAGAAGCAACCAGAGAGGAGCTGACCCTGGACTCAATCCTATGTAGCACCAAGGAACAGATGAGAGATGTGAAGTGTTGTCAAACTGATTAGAAGCACTGTCCATAATGCTATCAGATTCAACAAATATGCAAAAGCCCAGCAGAGTCACAGTTGATGTCAATGGAAAAGAACTTTTTTAAAAAACGAGAAGTCGTTTTAGAAAAGTATAAAGGGAGAGTCAAAAGGATCAATTCTCTCCAAAATTCTTGGAAATTATTTTAAATGACAACAATGGAAGCTCAGCTAGGATGTAGCCCACAGATTAGGAGCCTGAGGTGCTCATTGATCCTGTGGTTTGAAACCTTTTGTAGATTTCTGCCACCATCCTGTGTATAAGCACATGGGTGGGCGGATTGTGGGGAAATGTGCTTGAAGGCCTGCCCTAGCCCAGTCTGACCTTGGGTGTCCTTGGGCCAGTCTCTGTCTCTTAGCCTAACCTACCTCACAGGGTTGTTGTGAAGATAAAATGGAGAGAGGGGAACCATGCATTCCACCACGAGCTCATTGGATGAAAAGGTGGCATGTAAAGGTAACGAAAGGGACACGGGTGGCGCTGTGGGTTAAACCACAGAAACTATGACTTGCTGATCAGAAGGTCGGCGGTTTGAATCCCCGTGACAGGGTGAGCTCCCATTGCTCAGTCCCTGCTCCTGCCAACCTAGCAGTTCTAAAGCACAACAAAGTGCAAGTAGATAAATAAGTACTGCTCTGGCGGGAAGGTAAATGGCATTTTCGTACGCTGCTCTGGTTCGCCAGAAGCAGCTTAGTCATGCTGGTCACATGACCCGGAAGCTGTATGCCGGCTCCCTCAGCCAACAAAGTGAGATGAGCGCCGCAACCCCAGAGTCGGTCACGACTGGACCTAATGGTCAAGGGTCCCTTTACCTTTACCTTTAAAGGTAACAAAGAAATAAGTAAAGATCAAATAACTGTCCATCAACAGTTATTTGTTTTATTTTTATTTATTCGATTTATATATCGACTTTCATCAAAAGATATTCAGCGCAGTTCACAAGATAAAAATACAAGATAGAAGCACAAATATATAATTATAACAGAACCAACAAAACACATACCCCCACCACAAACACATTTAAAAGGCTGTATAATATTAATCAGCCAACAACCTGGTTCAAGATTGATGTTTTTGCCTGGTGCCTAAAAATTTATGAGGAAGTTAGGACTTGGGAAGCAAATGCAGCAGGCACACAGACCACCTACTGACAGTCTTCCCCATGATGGTCAGCAGTGATGTATATTTTATTTAAATTACAGAAAATATTCCTGTGCTTCTAAGCTACATGCATAGACAGTGTTGTGCAAAGTTGTGTCCTCTACTGTCCTCTTTTTTGGGGCAATGTGTGAATGGGTTAGCCTACCAAGAGAATGCCAGCATGGTGAATGAGCTCCCTCACTGAGGGAGACAGTGCTCCTGAAGGTAGGAGTCTATCAATTAATGAAGATGATCATCCAAATGTCATAGACCAAATGGAGCAAACAGCACGCAGACCTAGTGGTGGGAGGAAAAAATCCTTAAATAAGAGACACGGGGGAATGATTAATGGACTTCAATGTCTGTACACTAATGCGCAAAGCATGGGAAATAAACAAGATGAACTTGAGCTCTTGGTACAGCAAACTAAATATGACACAATAGGCATCACTGAAACCTGGTGGGATAAGTCCCACGATTGGAATGTAATAATGGAGGGATACAATCTATTTCAGAGAAACAGACCAGACAAGAAAGGAGGAGGAGTGGCGTTATATGTCAGGGATGTGTATACCTGTGAAGAGATCCAAGATTTAGAACCTCAAAGCCAAAGTGAGAGCATTTGTGTCAAAATTAAGGGAGAGAAGAATAACAGAGACCTCATTGTGGGAGTTTACTATAGATCCCCAAGCCAAACGGAGCACATAGATGATGCCTCCCTAGAACAGATGGCCAAGCATGCAAAAGGAAGGGAGATAGTAGTAATGGGGGACTTCAATTACCTGGATATTTGTTGGATGTCAAACTCAGCCAAGAGCATAAGGTCAAACAGATTCCTCACTGGCCTTGCAGACAACTTCATTGTCCAGAAAGTGGGAGAAGCAAACAAGAGGAACAGCCATTTTAGATCTGGTCCTAACCAATGTTGATGACCTGGTTAGTGGGGTAGAAGTGGAAGGATCATTAGGTGCGAGTGATCATGCTCTTCTGAAGTTTACTATACAGCGGAAAGGAGCAGCCAAGCATACTAGGACTCAATTTCTTGACTTTAAGAAAGCCGACTTCATAAAACTTAGGGAAGTGCTGGGTGAGATCCCATGGACAGTAATACTAAAAGGAAAAGGAGTTCATGATGGCTGGGAGTTTGTTAAGAGGGAGATAGTAAAAGCACAACTTCAGGCAATACCAATGAGACGGAAACATGGAAGGTGCCTAAAGAAGCCAGGGTGGCTATCTAAAGAACTTTTAACTGAGTTAAGATTAAAAAAGGATGTGTACAAAAAATGGAAAAGGGGGGAAACCACCAAAGAGGAATTCAAACAAATAGCCAGCACATGTAGACACAAAGTCAGAAAAGCTAAAGCACAGAATGAACTCAGGCTTGCTAGAGAGGTTAAAAGCAACAAAAAAGGCTTTTATGGGTATGTCCGTAGCAAAAGGAAGAACAAAGAAACAGTGGGGTCACTCAGAGGAGAAGATGGTGAAATGCAAACAGGGGACACAGAAAGGGCTGAACTCCTCAATGCCTTCTTTGCCTCAGTCTTCTCCGATAAAGAAAACAATGCCCGACCTGAAGAATTTGGAGCAAATGATTCAGCAGAGGAAACACAGCCCAGAATAACTAAGGAGATAGTACAAGAATACTTGGCTAGTTTAGATGTATTCAAGTCTCCAGGGCCAGATGAACTGCATCCAAGAGTATTAAAAGAACTGGCAGATGTGATCTCAGAACCACTGGCAGTCATCTTTGAGAATTCCTGGAGAACAGGCGAAGTCCCGGCAGACTGGAGGAGGGCAAATGTTGTCCCTATTTTCACAAAGGGGGGAAGAGAGGACCCAAATAATTATTGCCCAGTCAGTCTGACATCAATACCAGGGAGCAGATCATTAAGCAAACAGTCTGTGAGCACCTAGAAAGGAATGCTGTGATCACCAATAGTCAGCATGGTTTTCTGAAAAATAAGTCATGTCATACTAACCTGACCTTGTTTTTTGACAGAATTACAAGCCTGGTAGATGAAGGGAACGCAGTGGATGTAGCCTACAAGGCATTCGACAAGGTGCCCCATGATATTCTTGTAAAGAAGCTGGTAAAATGTGGTCTTGACTATGCTACCACTCAGTGGATTTGTAACTGGCTGACTGACCGAACCCAAAGGGTGCTCATCAATGGTTCCTCTTCATCCTGGAGAAGAGTGACTAGTGGGGTGCCACAGGGTTTTGTCTTGGGCCCGGTCTTATTCAACATCTTTATCAACGACTTGGATGATGGACTCAAGGGCATCCTGAACAAATTTGCAGATGACACCAAACTGGGAGGGGTGGCTAACACCCCAGAGGACAGGATCACACTTCAAAATGACCTTGACAGATTAGAGAACTGGGCCAAAACAAACAAGATGAACTTTAACAGGGAGAAATGTAAAGTATTGCACTTGGGCCAAAAAAATGAGAGGCACAAATACAAGATGGGGGACACCTAGCTTGAGAGCAGTACATGTGAAAAGGATCTAGGAGTCTTGGTTGACCACAAACATGACATGAGCCAACAGTGTGACGCGGCAGCTAAAAAAGCCAATGCAATTTTGGGCTGCATCAATAGGAGTATAGCATCTAGATCACCTGGAGTACTGTGTCCAGTTCTGGGCACCACAGTTCAAGAAGGACACTGACAAACTGGAACGTGTCCAGAGGAGGGCAACCAAAATGGTCAAAGGCCTGGAAACGATACCTTATGAGGAACGGCTAAGGGAGCTGGGCATGTTTAGCCTGGAGAAGAGGAGGTTAAGGGGTGATATGATAGCCATGTTCAAACATATAAAAGGATGTCACATAGAGGAGGGAGAAAGGTTGTTTTCTGCTGCTCCAGAGAAGCGGACACGGAGCAATGGATCCAAACTACAAGAAAGAAGATTCCACCTAAACATTAGGAAGAACTTCCTGACAGTAAGAGCTGTTCGACAGTGGAATTTGCTGCCAAGGAGTGTGGTGGAGTCTCCTTTTTTGGAGGTCTTTAAGCAGAGGCTTGACAACCATATGTTAGGAGTGCTCTGATGGTGTTTCCTGCTTGGCAGGGGGTTGGACTCGATGGCCCTTGTGGTCTATTCCAACTCTATGATTCTATGATATGGTTTTTAAAAAACCTAAGAAGTTTTGCCCAAAGGATAACAAAATCTGGCAAAGCAAATGTCAGTTTAGGAGCATATTGCTAGAACATTAAAGCACAACAATAAAAAAACTTAAATATTATCTTAAATCTGGTCCCAAATACTGTGTTTCCAATAGCTGATGAAATGAAAGCTGCGATAAAAGGAGGAAATGGAGCTTTCAGAGGTGCTGAATGATTTGTGTTTGTATGGCTGTCCTCACTGAGAAAGATGCAGGAGAGATATCCACGCCTGAACCAACTTTTCAAAGGAGCAAGTGTGAAGAACTCAGTCAAGTGGAGGTGACATGAGAAGAAGTTCTAGGATGAAAAGCATCATTAAACTCTAAAATGATCAAGCATGAGGAGCCTTACTCAAGAAGAATCAGCACGGCTTTGACAAAGGAAAGCTCTGTTTCACTAACCTTCTTTGAGAGTGTCAACAAGGATGTCAACAAGGGACAGGGGTGTTCTGGTAGAAATTGTATACTTGGACTTTCAAAAAGCTTGTGTCTTTCACCTAAGACACTTGAGTAAGCTTCACAGGAGCGGGCAACAAAATGGCAACTACTGTTCAGCATAAATAAATGTAACATGATACACATTTGAGCAAAAAACCCCACCCTTAAGTTCAAAACTATACTGATGGCATCAGAGCTGGTCAGAATCAGACCAAGGGTCCATTTAGCCTAGTAGTGTCTGCTCAGTTGGCAGTAGTAATATTTTATAGCACTGCTGCCTGAGGGTCAAAGTTCACATTACGTGGTATATCTTCTTACTATATTTTAATTAAAAGCAGTGGAGAGGAATTCTTCAAATTTGATCACTCATGACTCTCAGGTAAGGGAGCTGTAGCCCTCTCAATTCTGACTTCCCTGACTCCCTGAAGCTGCTACAGCACCTCCTCTGTAGCTAATAGCAGTGGCAGCGGGGAGGGAAGTTGGATAATTGGTTCGAGGTGGGGATTAAACATCCCTCTCCCAGTTCTGTTGCACTGATCCAGACAGGGGCCCTGTGGATGCTTTTAGTGAAAGTAACAAATGCTGGAAGAGTTCATAAAGTGTAATTTCACCATCAGATACCCTTTTTAGCTAGACACCTGGGGGACTGAATCAAAGACCATCTTGAAAAATAACAACAGAAAATTGAAATCTTTGTTAATATGATTGTAAGTGACAGGGACGTGGGTGGCGCTGTGGTCTAAACCACAGAGCCTAGGGCTTGCCGATAGGAAGGTTGGCGGTTCAAATCCCCATGACGGGGTGAGCTCCCGTTGCTCGGTCCCTGCTCCTGCCAATCTAGCAGTTCAAAAGCATGTCAAAGTGCAGGTAGATAAATAGGTACCACTCCGGCTGGAAGGTAAACGGCATTTCTGTGCGCTGTCCTGGTTTCACCAGAAGTGACTTAGTCATGCTTCTGTCTGCGGACAAACGTCGGCTCTCTCGGCAAGTACAGCGAGATGAGCGCCGCAACCCCAGAGTCATTCGTGAATGGACTTAACTGTCAGGGGTCCTATACCTTTTTCCTTTTTAAGTGACAGTATCATATAAGTAATTCTGTCCAGATTCGAAAGATTCTCCCCAATGGAATTGATGTTAGATGGGCCATTGATTTTAACAGAACCCATGTTGGACTTGTATCTAATCCCTTCTTCCAGCCCCAGTGCTAAAAATGAAAGAGCACCCTTTTACTATTAAAATTTACTACTAGTATTATTTATTACTACTAAATTTCATTTCCTAGCTAAAAAGTGAATGCCAATCAAATCTCTTCCCAACTGGAAAAAAAAATAGCAGTATTTAGAGATGACATCTTGGTTCAAAGTGAACACTAAAGCCTTTTCTAGGAGTTAAGAGTTGGATCCACTTGCAAGTAAATGTCTTCAAGACTTGGGGCAACGGGGTCACCACGTTCCTAGAATGTTGCAATGAACAGAACGGTGCCAAATTGGAATTTCGCCCCGATCTTTATGAAGAAAAAAGTATACCCCCTTTACTTTTTCAAGAGCAAGAAAAGCCTTTCAATTAACTGTATTCATCACACGAACAAAGTACAAAGTATATAAAAAAGGAGTCACAGAACCCTTAAGGATCCCTAAATACACTTACGGTAGATCCAAGAGAAGTATCACCATTGTGGGTCTTTGAAGTGTGCTTTGCCTTCTCAGGCTTTTCCCACTCCTTTGCCAGTGAATGGGCTTCGCCTTGCTGGCCCTGGGCAAGGTAGGGCCTAGCACTGTAGGGGCAAACATCACTGTTTATTAGGGTTTTCAAATCCTTGATAGGATTGGGAAAGGGTGTACAATTTAATGCAGATTTTAGCCAAATGCATTCACGTGGCACTGTCATTGTAATTATCAGGCACCCACCCACCCCTGGCTTACATTTCATGTTATCCTGGAACAATACATTAGGAATTTCAGTGAAAGGGAAAATGGTCATTCTGCCTTTTTCATTTCTTCTCTTCAAAGAGCACTGTTTGCAATATAAAACACCAGGTTGAAGTTCACAATTTCTTTAAATTTGTTCCACTTATCTTTCTTTATACACTATTTACGCAAGGTTAAGAGAATGTGACTTTCTAGCTTAAAACATTGTTAACGTGCACTTGATCATTAGAAATATAAATGATACTTAAAGCTTCATCGGTATAACCGGATTTAAATATAAACCAAGTATGCATTATACAAAGAACTGTCATGATTTTGTCACAGTAGCCCCCTATCAAACCTGTCTTCTCTACCCCAATGCAAAGAATAGCTGGTTTTTTGTTTCAGGCTGATGAACATTTTCTGTGAAGCCTTTGGCATACATAACCTCTTAGCTCCCTGCACCTCACTGTAACTAAGGATGCAATCTTGAATACTCCAGTTAAATAATAAGTCCTACTTAACTGTGACGCAGTTCTGAGTAAAAATGTTTAAGCCATGTGCTGTAAGCCAAAGCTCCTGTAACAACAATGAATACATATTCTTCTTCCATTGATCCCTGCTTCCTATGTTGTCACTCTCATGTTGAATGCCTCACTGTAAGCTCCTCAGGGCAGGGACTTCTCTTCTTGTGCTTTGTAAAGCGCCATGCACATTGTAGGTACTATGTAAATACCCTAATAGTTTTTCATAATTCTTACCAGTGATGTAACAATGATCTAACAAAGCCAAAGAATCTGGTAAGTCAAACATAGTTTATCACCAGTCTGGCTGCCCATGTCCAGCTTTTGCTGGTCAGGTGGGAATAAATACACATTTTAGAAGGTACCAAGTTGTGCAGAATACTCGATATTTGAAGGCAGGTTGAGGAACCTCAGCCACAAATCCTTATCCTGACCTGACCAAACTCTACCTCGTCAAATTTTTGTGCATGTGCAATATCAATTCCGGCTTGGGAACATGGTGAGTAACATGACATTGTATTCCAACCCTTGTACATTACAAAGTCATGCAGCGACTGGCTATTTTCACAAGTGCTTTGATTGCTACAGTCAAGTGACGTGGAGGCAGTGCAGGCAGAGGCAGCGGCTGAGGTGCAAGCAGAAGAACAGGGAGATGCAGATCAAAGCATTTTTAAATGACTGGTTCCTTTGGCAAAGAGCAATGAAAGGGTTACAGTAAAATCATTCCACGCATGGGCACTGCAGATGGGAAAGTTAAGGGTTACAGAAAGCAACACCTGAGGATGTGCAAAAAATGTTGCTTTTTAGCAATGCAAGACTTGCACAGCTGCAAAAAAACCCCCAAATAACAACCCTAAATTAAATTGTGAAAATATTAAAGGTTCACTGGATCAAAGTTAGGGTTTGTTATACGTTAGAGAACTACAAAACTATTTGATCTAACTTATGAACAGGCTAATTTTGAGTTGGGGTGTCATTACTAACTTTGAGAAGTTCTGCCGTCTTCCCAAGCAGGCTATGGTGCATTGCGCACTTCAGAATGTAGAGGTACGTGACTCACTCAAATGCTGCCTGAGTTAGTTTATGCTTGGTCAACTAGGCTTCCCTGAAATCTGAGTCTGTCTCCAAGTTCAGTACCTAATGTTTTCGATCGGATAGGACAGGAAGTCAGAGCAGAGCCCTCTGGGCTGAGAGATTTACCTGCGTTCCCTACCTCCCTATACAGCAGTGCCAAATAATAAATGTTATCATACCTGGGGATCCAGTCAGGTTGGTATTCCAAGACTAAATCATTGCAGCGATGGTGAGGGTGATTAAAATTAAATCCCCGCTCAGCGATGCCCAGCAGTCCACACTTAAACTGAAATGTGCTTAAGGCATGGGGTTTTAAAATGTATGAAAGTGCTTTCCTTTCCAAACTGGACTTCCCATCTCTCCTCAACATAGAAGTTTAACTGAGTATATCAGCTTGTCTGTTCCCTTATGCCTGTTCCTCTCCTCTCCTACTCCTAGAATACCTGTACTGAAAAGTGTCTTACACTGACAGGATGGGGAACCGGAAGCTTGGGTGAATAGTTTAAGATCTTACTGTGATTCATCTGGAAATGGTTCAGTTTGGTTGTGTACGTTTCGATGCATTTTATTTAATGTTTTGTTACATTTGTAATGATGTAAATCTTTTCATGTTGCAAGCTGCCTTGAGCATGCTTTGAACCATGGAAAGATGGCACACAAATATGATGATGGTGATGATGATGATGATGATGATGATGATGAAGACGAAGAAGAAGAGGAAGAAGAAGAAGCAGTGTCAACAGGCTCATCAACTCATTTTAGCATTGGGGGGCTGGCTAGTTAAATCCATCACCATCAAACCTTTTATTGGCATCACATACAAACATCAAAAACAAATCAAGGGGAGATCCCAAGATGGCGTCACTAAAGGAAGCATCAGTTTGAGCTCCGTGTCAGTTGTGCGGTTTTTATTAGTTTTTATTAGTATTATCAGCTTTTTATTAGCTTTTACCAGTTCTAGTATTTTTTCACTCGGTATCTTTTCTTAATTATTATAATCACAAAAGTTTAAGCTAAAAGTTTTAGAGAAAGCCCTGGAAAGTCTCGGAGAAAGCCTTAATTAGCTCCAGCTTGACTCAAACTACCAACTACTTATCAGCAGGAGAAGAGATCAAACGCCCTAATCTTGGAAGGACACCGATTTTCCTGATTTACAGCTAGTTAAATTGTGTCAGGATGTGGCCACCTCTCTGCGCATCAGATGGGAGAGGCCCAACCCACCCCTCTTCCCCATAGGCCTCCAGAAGTGAGTGCTGGCCATGGCTTTGGGTAATTTGCAGTAGATTGACAAGGATTTCTGACTCCTGAATGCAAGGTTCAGTGGGAGGTTGGCCACAGATGCCTGACCTGATTTTTACTTACCCGTTTCAACTCTGCAGTTGGGCTTATTTGATGTTTGTCACATGGTTGCCACTCCTCCATCATTCCTGGCTTTCATTTTGCATTGGTAACGCCTGGAATTCCAAATGCACCAATGTATGTCATGAATTCCATTGTGCCTTGTGCTCATTGGAGGAAAGACATGGTATAAGTGAAATGAAATACCGTACCTTGATAAATTACATCTGGTGCACTCCCTACACAAGCTTCCCTGCTCCTTGCCAATTCCCCCTTTTCCTCTTGTGTTAGTAACATGGTGGGAACTACATGTGGTGGAAAGGACTGGAAGAACTGATGTCAGAGATCCGGAAATGGCCTCTAACTTATTTTATTTCAGCTTACATTTCTGTCATAAAGAAATGAGTGGAGGTGTTTAAACTTATATTCAAAGAGGATTTGTCCATTTTGCCAGTGTAATGTTTTTGAGTGTGCAAATGTAGTATCTTTTCAAATAAGCTCTGTTAAATTGTTAGGTTTTACAATACAGCATAAAAGATAATAGCCTACCTGAAGAGGAAGAGGAAATGGGAAGATAGGAAGCTTATTATTATTATTATTATTATTATTATTATTATTATTTTATGCCACCCATCTGACTGGGTTCCCCCAGCCACTCTGTGTGGTTTCCAACAAACTGAAACATAATACAACATCAAGCATTAAAAACTTCCCCGAACATCTTCAGATGTCTTCTGAAAGTCAGATAGCCTACTACTGTACTGTCAAGCAGGAGTTCTTTCCAGCCCTGCCTGGAGATATCAGGATTTGATCCTGGGACCTTTTGCACACGAAGAAGGTGCTTTTCCACAGAGCTACAGCCCTTTCCCTTCGTTTGAGGATCCTTTCCCATTCCAGACCTGTCCCTCCCACCCCTTTCCTCCAAATCCTCCTGCATTTCCTCCCTTTACCTTTTCTGTACGCGTTGGTGGCAAAACAAACCTTTCAAGATGTTCCGTAGCAAGAAAATGGAACCTTTTTTTTTGTTTTGTTCTAATCAGGATCTCCCACTAAAGATGCAAAGATGCGGGTAAGGCCTAGCTAATTGCTGAAAAGTAACAATATGGTTTCTACTGCTTTTCAGTATCTAATACACTTTTAGGAAGGAATGGTAATCAAGGGCTTAGGAAGCACAGTTGGGACCAGATCTGGTGTGTTCAAATGCATAATTACTGTAATGCTTCATTAAAAATGGCTTTTTAAAAATCATTGCAGACTAAGGTGATTTGCATAGTTACTTAGAGGCACCTGACTTTCTTCAGCCATCCCATATTGCCGCCTGAAGCATTGTGCTGGCTGCTGTTCCCCTCTCTCTCCTTTGCTACAACTTTCTCTCCCCCGGTCACCAGCCCCACTTTTCCTTTGCTGCCCAGAAGCCACCTTTGTGGCCTACCACAACCCTTCTTCTAATCTCAGTATCTTCCTCCTGTGAAATACAAGCTCATATTCTCTCTTCATAGAAGAATCATAGAATTATAGAGTTGGAAGGGTCCCCGAGGGTCATCTAGTCCAACCCTCTGGCAATGCAGGAATCTCAACGCAAGCATCCATGGCAGATGGCCATCCAACCTCTGCTTTAAAGCTTTCAAGGAAGGAGAGCCCACCGCCTTCAGAGGGAATCCATTCTGCTGTTAATCAGCTCTTACCATCAGAAAATTCTTCCTAATGTTTAGTCAGAATCTTCTTCCTTGTAACTTGAAGCCTTTGGTTTGAAGACTCTGGAGTAGGAGAAAACAAGCTTGCTCCATCTTCTGTGTGACAGCTCTTTAGATATTTGATGATGGCTATCATATCTCCTCTCAATCTTCTCTTCATCATGCTAAACATCTCCAACTCCCCCAACCATTCCTCACAAGGCTGGTTTCCAGACCTTTGCTTGCCTTCCTCTGCACATTCCAGCTTGTCAATATCCTTCTTAAATTGTGGCACCCGGAACGTGACACAGTTTTCCAGGTGTAGTCTGACCAAGGCAGAGCAGAGCAGTACAATGACTTCCCTCCATCTGAACACTGTAGTTCTGTTGATGCAGCCTAGAATAGCATTCACTTTTTTTTACTGCTGCATCACACTGTTGACTCGTGTTAAGCTTGTGGTCTACTAAGACTCCTAGATACTTTTCACATGTACTACCGGCAAGTCAGGCATGCCTCATATTTGTCCCTCCTGAAATTCATGTCCTTTGTTTTGGCCCTGCTCTCCAATCTGTTAAGGTCATCTTGAATCCTGATTTTGTCTTTTGTGGCATTAGCTACCCCTCCCAGTTTGGTGTCATCTGCAAATTGGATGAACATCCCCTCAATTCCTTCATCCAAGTCATTTATGAAGATGCTGAACAACAACAGGCCCAAGACAATCCTGCAACACCTCACTTTGCTAGTTTCTTTTTCAGGATGACAAGGAACCATTAGTAAGCACTCTTTGGATTCAATCAGATAACCAGCTACAAAGCCACCTAACAGTTACCTCATCCAGGCCACATTTTACCAGCTTCTCTACAAGAATATTATGGGAGAATTTGTCAAAAGCCTTACTGAAATGAAGATATACCACATCCATAACATTCTCCCGTTTCTTCCCACATTTTCCCACTCATGCGCTGTTTCGCTGTATCCAATAAGTTTGGGGGAGGGTTTGGGGATTTACAGAACAAAGAGGAAACAGAGCTGTCCCAAGACATTTTGCTGCTTGAGGCAAAAAAGCAAATGCCGTTCTCCCTCGACCTTGAGTCACAGTGCCTAACATCCAAGACCAGCCAAGCTATTTCCTCCCCACCCCCAATTAGTCATAGCTTTAATGATAAGATTAAAGGTCCAAGTGTTTGAACCAAGTATTTCACAGCTGAGGCTGAAAATCCCAGAACCATCTTTCCCGATCCCTGGCAAAACAAATTAAATAGCTATTTAAAAAAACATGGCTGCCTTTTCCTGAAACCCCAACTGAGCTGCTTGAGGCAGCTGCCTCATTTTGCCTAATGAAAGGGCCGGCACAGAGGGAGAGCATGATCCTCAAAAAAGAGCATTTTGTCCAAGAGTTGTGTCACTTCTGTAGGAGAAAATAAAGTGAGAGTGAAGGAAAGGAAAGGAAATTGAGTAGCGACCCCACCCCTACCCAATCTCCAAAGTCTGACTACAGAAGAAGTAAGCTTTGGCGAGATTTAGATGGGGGTGGAATATGGGAAGTTATTCTGCTCCAATGGAGTAATGGAACGAGAGGTGGATCCCATTTCACCCCAGATAAATTCATAAACAAGCTCTGCTTCAGACACTGACAAGAAGCTGAAGCAAGTCAAAAATGGGGGGGGGTGGAGGATGATAAGGGGCACACCCATATCACATTTTTACATTGTTAGAGATAAAAAATCAAATCAGCTGGGATGTGAGAGTGTAGGCAAGTCATGGTGTGAGGGTAAAAGAAAGAGAGGAAAGGAATGTGAGCCAAGCACTCAGAGCCCTGATTTTTTCCCCCCTTCTACGCCATCAGGGAGATAAATTGATGCCATGGTATTTATTTCAGATGTCCTTGATGTTATGAGCGTTCCTGTGTGGGGGTTTCCCCCCTGCTCTCATATCTCTTTAAAAAGATCCTCAGTTACTATGTACATGATATCATCTGCCAGGGTCTTTGAAACCTCTGCTTTGCATTAAAGACAAAGAATTCCGTCTCAATTAACACTCTTGGAGAGTTTCCTGGCACAGGAACATAATTAACTCTTTGCTGGCCTGGCTAATTTCTGCGTTTTTAAAAAAGTAGTCCGATAATAACAAAATTGGAGCACTCAATCCACAGGGTAGCCATTAAGCCCACTCCGTTATTGTGCAGCCTGCATTCAGACCACAATTACCGTCAGAGAATTGCCCGGGAAGCGGCTCCTTGTACGCAAACAAGAATACCATTCATTAAAGACCTCCTCTTCAATAAAATACAATCTATACTTTTTTAATGAATATTTGAGAAAGAGAAATATAATTTTGGCTTCAGGAACCTGCAATATGATTATTATTCTTTTAATAACATAGCCATCGCGCGCCGCCCCCCCCCCATACATTTGCAGACAGATGTTAGAGAAGGGAGCAGCAGAAATGAGATGGATGGTTGGAGAGCCAAGGCTTGTGGAGGGAGGGGGGGGGAAGCAGAGATGATGGCAAATGAAGTCAGAGTTAAATAAGGTTTCCCCAGTTTTGCATTTTAAAAGGAAGCCCCCCCCCCCTTTAAAATAACCCTGTGAGTTTTAAGGGTATTCCTATTCCAGTAGATTCTATTTAAGCCGGACTAGTTAAACATTGGAACAGGGAATGCTAAAAACACTGCCATATCGGCCTTAAAACACACTACTTTTAAATCCATGGGTCTTTTATCCACTGCAGAGATGCATTTCGTATCAGGGTAAAATGCAGCAGAGTATCTAGCAATGTTCCAAGTGGCACACTTTACTTCCGTCTATTTCTATATACTGTTTTCATCTTTTTAAAAAGACAATATAGCTGGTTATTGTTTTAACCCTTTTGCAAGAAGTGGGGGGGGGGAGGGAGGGAAATTAAGTAACCCCCTAACCCACCTGGTTTTAAAAAAATAAAAATAGAAATCGATACTATTTTCTGTGAACTCTGAACATCGCCTCAAGGCTTGGAGGTCAAAGTTAAAAATGTGATAGTGTATATATATCTCGTTTTCAGCACATATCTGTGGCAGATATATCCGTTCAATACGACATGGGCTTATATTTATGGCCCTGTGGGTAACACTGAAAATTACAATTCTGGTAAACATGGTGTGGCTGTATCACCACCTCCATCCCAGTCCCATCTAGTCATATAGAAGTCAGCAGTTTTCTTTTGATAAATTGTGATGCATGTATAGTACAGATGATGATACAGTCTTTGGGCTCTGCAGGCTTTCTGCTTACTTTTAAGGAATACAGTGACAGGGGCTCTGTCCCTCGCAACATACTCTGATGGCTCCAAAGCAAGACTTCTAAGATCTACCTCCTAACCTTCTTCTTGGCAGGTCACACTGATGGTGACGGAGAGACAGATGGCTTCGTTAACACTGAAAATGAAGGTGACAAGAAGTGTGATCAGCACCAATATTTGGCTACAGTTATGATACGCCCCCATTCCACCCCCCACTGTTCAGTTTCTTATGCAACAGGCAGTCTACAGGTCTGATGAAGGAAGGGGAAAGAGTGGAGAGTCTAACTGTTAGATTAATACAGTTCATAAATTCTCACAAAACCTGGAGCCCCATTAGGGTCAGATTGCAACTGGCAAGCCACATGTTGAATATTATTCAGTAGGGAAATGCCATAAGTGCCACCTGTTACTTGTGCAGCCAGATGTAGTGGTTTCTGCTGCATAAAGAGCTGATGAGTTGCCCTGTACTGTTATCAGATAAGGCTCTTGCTTATAAGGTGGGATTGCAAAGGAACAGAGCAGGAAATTTTTCAGTGGGAAAGAGGCACAAGAATAACTGGGCAACAGTGTTTAATTCTTAGTTTTGCATCTCAGACAAAGTTGTTTTATTTTTACTTAAAAAATAGTTCTATGCCTCCTTCTGTTTGGAGGATTTCAAGGCAGTTTACAGCAAGACTATAAAACAACCACAAAAAACAACATTAAAATATCAGTACAGTGCTCTTTTGCTTTTTTTAAAAAAATGTTTAGGGGTAATTTCATTTTGACTCAAGAAAATCATCATTTTATAGTTCAAATCCGGAAAAATAAAGACAGTAAATGGACAAAAGTACAAAGAACATGCATTACTCATATTGAAATACTGCCCCTCAATGAGGCCAAAATTTCATCTGTAAAACTCCACACATTCACATTCCACACTGCTTCACACATTAAACGCTCGCTTCCGTCTGAGACTCAAGAAACACTGGGAAAGGAAAGGGGGTAGCAACGGAACTGACGATCCACCATGCTAGAGAAGAAACTAAAAAAAATAAATCTTTTAGTTTCTTCTCCCCTTAGATTCACAAAATGTTTAGGGGTATGCGTACCCCTGCGTCCCCCCCAGAAAAAGCACTGTATCAGTATAATAACAACCAGAGTAGTCAATGGAAACAATCGGCATGTTGTCAATGTTGAGAAAGTGCTCGGGCAAACAAATCCTTTTAACATATACTGGAAACCTACTATAGTTGGATCTCACCTCATCTCATTAGGGAGACTATTCCACATGGTAGGAGCCACCACAAAGAAGCCACCGCCCCCTTCTTGGTTGCTATGAGACAGATTATTGCACTCTGTGCCACAACCAGGAGGGTCTCGTCTGAATATCTTAGTGAACAGGCTGGTCTGGTTGGAAGAAGGTGTTCCCACAAGTAGCCCAGTCATAAGTTGTTTACAGCTTTGTAAGTCAATATTAAAAATTTCGGTCAGTAGCTAATTGCCAGCCAGTGCAGTTCCTTTAACAAGGATGTCAACAAGGTAAATTGCTCCAGTCGGGAACCTCATCGAGTTCTGCATCAGCTGCAGCTTCTGAACCAGCCTGAAGGGCAGCCCCACGAAGAACACAATACAGTAATCCATGCTGAGTGCAAATTATTTAGAGAAATAATAATGCTTCGTAAATTAAGTAGGGGAGGGATTATGAAATAAGAATAATAACACAATAATAATGTTATTAATTTTACTTCTGCCATTTTTCTCTTTGCACCATCTGGCTCTTATTAATATGCATCCTTCTTCCCACCCCAACATCTTTTGCCCTGCAGGCAACAGCAACAGAGAAAGGGTTCTGACACACTACCAAACCCCATCCATCCTCATGCACAGAAAACAAAAGTCTGAGCTGTATAATCGAGCTGGTTTTGCAACCTGCCTTCCTTCACTGCAGACAGTGCAAATTCTCAAACCTGCGTTAGGCCACGATTTGGCCAAACTTTGCAAAGACTAGCCTCCGCGTGCACTTCAAATTTACAAGGAACATCATAGTTTAAAAGAAAAGCGGGTGTGTTATTATTTTCTAACTGTGCCGAAATGATTTGCTTACTGAGCATGGCTGGAAGCGGATGCAGCCTGAGGTTCCTGCGACCATTTTCAACATGCAAGCCTTTCCCTCACCTGCCTTCTGCTTTCAGGAAGAAAAATCTTCCCGAGCCAGCAATCCCTGCTTATGTGTGCCACTCATGCATGGAGTGAAATGTGTTAACCTTTAAACAATTTAGAAGTTGGTGCAGTTAATAGGCAGGACAGATAGTTACAAAGTCCTGATTAACTACAGAATACAGAGACATGTGAAAACTTGTACATAGCAAAAGAAAGAGACAGCAGCTATTACTTACCAGCCCGACACACACAGGTATGGCTCTTGCTGGAGTGGGATTCAGAACAGCAACATTGCCCTCTTTTGGCAAATCAGGGCACCATGTGTTTACTCCTTCCAGGAATTCAGGGGGCCTTTTCCCCTCGCAAGCAGGCTGGTGCGACAACGGGAAGCAGCTGAGAAGAATAGGAAATTGAGGTGGTTTGCAAAGGGGATTTTAATATATATATAGAGAGAGATAGAGAGAGAGAGAGAGAGAGAGAGAGAAAACACCCTCCACAGAATATTCTGCTTACCAATAATGACAGCCAGCAGAAAGTTCAGAATGCACAGAAACAGCTGAAAGACGGAGCAATGCACGGCTCTGAATCACTGCAGCCCACTCTCGCTGCCTTTGCTACAGTGAGTCACACTGAATGTCTTAGTCTGTTGCTCAGAAGTTGACTTCTTTTGCAAATCTCATATGAAGAAGAAAATTCTACGGCAGGCGTTGGCGATACCTTATTGCCCACATGATTCCGGAGGTGGGGAACCCGTGGCCCTCCAGATGTTGCCAGTCCACAACGCCCATCACTCCTGGATGTTTCCCATGCCAGCTGGGGCTTTTTGGGACAGGGGCATTTGTGTAGGAATGCCACCATAGAAGCTTGAGTAGAAGCTTAGAATGGTGAAAGAGCAGCAGCAAAAAATATATATCCACATCTCTGTTTCATCCATAGTACTGCAACTTTTGAAACTTGTCTAATATGAGATATTTTTCAGATGCCAGCTCAGCAGGCCACTGGATCTCTACAGTGGCCTCCCACAGACCTTCCAAGTGTCCCTATTCTCCAGGGACAGTCCAGGATTTACAGAAGCCGTCCCGGTTTCAGATTTGATCCTGGAATGTCCCACTTTCCCTTACGTTTTCTTCAGAGAAATGTTGGAGAGTATGGAGTTATCCGACCGCCGAGCCATCTGAAGTCAGTTCTGTATAGGGAAGTTTTTTAATATCAAATGTTTTATTATGGTTTTATATATGTTGGAATCCTCCCAGAGTGGCTGGGGCAACCCAGTCAGATGGGTGGAGTATAAATAGTAAAAATATTATTGTTGTTGTTTAGTTGTTCAGTCGTGTCCAGCTCTTTGTGACCCCATGGACCAGAGCACACCAGGCCATCCTGTCTTCCACTGCCTCCCGCAGTTTGGTCAAACTCATGTTCGTAGCTTCAATCATCTCATCCTCTGTTGTCCCCTTCTCCTTGTGCCCTCTATCTTTCCCAACATCAGGGTCTTTTCCAGGGAGTTTTCTCTTCTCATGAGGTGGCCAAAGTACTGGAGTCTCAGCTTCAGGATCTATCCTTCCAGTGAGCACTCAGGGCTGATTTCCTAAAGAATGGATAAGTGTGATCTTCTTGCAGTCCATGGGACTCTCAAGAGTCTCCTCTAGCACCATAATTCAAAAGCATCAATTCTTCAGTGATCAACCTTCTTCTCCTTCTCCTTCTCCTTCTCCTTCTATAGGATGTCCCTATTTTCATCAGAGAAATGTTGGAGGGTATGCTTCCAGGAAACTTCAGGTTAGCTTCAGCCTGCATTTTGAACAATCAGTAACAAGTGTTCAGTTCGGATTTGGGATTTGGGACAGTGTGGAGTAATCAGAAGACATTTTGCTCCTGGTCATCACAAACCATGTGATGTCCCCAGCAGGGCTGGGTGAGGTCAGGTTTTCAACATTGTGATATATCACCAGCCAATCACTGCGATCTGACGATACACCACAATGTTGAAACTGTAAGCTGCATTGGCCCCAGCCTGTGAGGTGCAGGATGAAACTGCCACAGCTCTCACCATGGGAGCTGAGGCACTTTCACCCCAGCACCTCAAGGGGCTGAGGATGACACAGCTTGTTTGCCCTGCTCAGCTGGGTGGCGGGCTTTGATGTCCCTTCTGCTCCCTCTCCCCAACTGAGTGAGCCCCACGTCTCTCCAGCTCACGCATGAGGCATAGAGGCTCACTCATCTGGGGGCAGGGAGCAGTTTAAAGAAGCAGAGGGAGAAATAGATCATATCGGCCCATCGATACAGCTTGATTCTCCCTCTGTGGTATGAGCATGATGGTGGCTTCACCCGGCAGTATATCACGGATGAAACCGCCGCTGCTCCTGGGTCCTTCTGCTACCAGTGGCCCAATGTTGAAAGCGGTGCTGGTAGCAGAGGGACTCAGGAGCGGTCTTGGTTTCACCCCCTCATACCAGTCCTGGGCGATGTATCAATACATCGCCCAGGCCTAGTGCCCAGGCTTTATTGGGATACTGAAAATTGTAATCTGAGCTTTTTATTTGGGGCCCAGCTCTCAATTTCTCACACTATTGAGTCATATATTTTTAGGCAGTGCTCGATTTACAGGTGTGGGAAGGCAGAGGGGCCTGGCCCTCTTACCTTTTCTATTCCCCATAGCTATGGGGGGGGGTATTATTTTGCAAAAATTGTGGAGGTCAGGGGGTAGGACTTTCAAATTTCATCCAGGGAAGTTCTCCCCCCCCCCATTTTTTTTGAACATTTATTTTGGAAGTGTTTTCCTTACCACAGCAAACTGGGATGTGGGCTAAGGTTCAGAACATCAGACAATCCCGTTGCCACCAAGTGACTGAATCCATGCTGCTTCAGAATAATATCTGCAAGTGGTTGTGTAGGTTTGGCTGTGACCTACCCCTTTCCCACCTTGTTGAAATGGTCATACGATCATCTACCTTGAGGCAAGAGCTGTGTCTTTCAGCCATAGCCTGTTTCTCCGTTTCTCCCCAAGCTGGTGAAAACAAAAGCAAGACACACTGGCTATGCAGCAGCTGCCCTGTCAATTGTAATGAAGGTACTGCACTACAGAAACCTAATAAAAGATTTCGGGTTTCATCCAGTGACATCTATTGCTACTGCCTCAGCCTGTTTTCTTTTTCTAAACTGTGGAAACAGGCTTGGAATGATGCCTCTGGCTTCTGTTTCATAACCTCTTTTGTAAGCAACCTGGTTCTCCAGTGAAGATTTTCGTTACTGAAGCTGCTGCAAATTTTCCATCAGCTGCCACACTTCAGCTGGAATGTTACCTACAACTCCAGCCCCACCCTGCTGGCCGTTCTGAAAAGCCCCTGCCCCCAACAACAACTTGATGTTGACGTGAAGGTTTCCAAGTGAGTGAGAGAGGAAGAAATCTTGCATCATTTGTTTTCCTTTTGAATTAAAAGGTGGAAAGGAGGTGTCGTGTTTTTAAGATCTTTTTGTGCATTTACAAATCTGCATAGTTTTATATGAAAGCAACACAAATGTATGTCAAATGCTCTGCCTGTTCCTGCGGGATAAATTGAAGCAGAATCCAACCATAGGGCATGGCTTAGTAGAGGAAAAGGCACCATAAGTCTCAATTTTCATTTGGAGGATGGCACAGTGAAGGAGACCTGGGATCACGCTTCCATGGCACATGCTAATCTGTCCCAGTGTAATCTTACTATCAAACGTTGATGGCACAAATTGCTTTAGAGTAATGTGTAGTTTAACATCTGATAAAAAAAATTTCAGGTGAGTAACTCATATCACGTTTTTTATGTTGCATCCAGAACTACCCAGAGACTGTATCCAATGTGAGTGCACTTTGGCTCGTGTAAGGTCAAGTGCCTGATTTTTTGCTGATTCCCCCCTCCACTCCCCAGAAAAGTTGCTTCGGAGCAATAGGAGATATTTTGTGTTTTTTATACTGTGATTTTATGTTGTGAACCACCCCAAGATCTACCAGTATAGGGCGGTATACAAATTTTTATTAAAATCATAATCATAATAAATAATGGTGCGGTGGACCATGGTGGATAGGAAAGATCAGGTAAAACTGGGTGAACCACCTTACATGAACTGAAGCAATTTTGACTACCACATTAGCTACAACTTCTGGGCCTCCAGGACACCACGGTCAGGCCCCAGCAGCGCTGAACGCATGAAGGGAACTTGGTATGAGCAGGCACTCGCAGATGCTCTTTCAAAAGAAAGGGAAATGTTTTGTGAGCAAAATGGAGAATATCCTGTTCAAAAAAGCAATATCCCCCTTCGCAGAAGGGAACAGAAAACCACTGTGTGTAGACAGTGCCCTGGTTTACAATCCAGGTGATCTCATAGCTGCGTTTCAGATGCTGCTGGACTACAACTCCCATCATCCTTGACTATTGGTCATGCTGTCTTGGGCTGATGGGTATTGGAGTCCAGCGACATCTGGAAGCCACCACATTGGTTACCGCTGTCCTACGTACAAGGGGCCCCTAAACGCCATAGGTTTTCCTTTCTGGTTTTAAGCTGCCAAGTGCCATTTTTAAAATAAGATTATCCCTGCTTTTGTATTTAAAAAATGTGAATATTTAGGGTAGAACAACTGCCCTGCATGTAGAGAGTTCTAGGTTCAATTCCTGGCATCTCCAGGGAGGGCTGGGATTGTGTTTTGCCTGAAAGCCTGGAGAGCCACTGCTAGTGGACCAAAAGTCTGACTACCAAAAGGCAGCTTCCCGCATTCATGATAGCTCAGTTGGTAGAGCACGAGACTCTTCATCTCGGGGTCGTGGGTTCAAGCCCCACGTTGGGCAAAAGATTCCTGCATTGCAAGGGGGTTGGACTCGATGAACCTTGTGATCCCTTCCAACTCTGCAATTCTATGATCCCTACTCCAGTGGATCATATATCTACCAGACAGATACCAGATCTCGTCCTCACAGCTGTTTCCATATTTTCAACTAAGAAGCCATATTCTGAAGACCTTACAGGGCAAGTCTGCGTGTGTTTCCTGTTAAGCAAGTCTGATAGGGCTCCATAGACTTAACTCCTAAGTAAATGAAAACAGAATTGCTGCTGCAAATACTGGGAAATTAGAAACAAAACTGAATGCTTTTGAGTCATTAATATATAAGAGGAAAACATGGAAAGGTTTGTTATCTCACATTTTTCAATCATTATTGACTTCAGATAATTCAACTGGAAATAATTCAGAAACAGCTCGCCAAGGAATGTTTAACCAAAGGGTTGGCGCTATCTGCACGTAAAAGAAAACAATTTTACTGTTTAGGGTTTTTAGAGTTGGTTTTAAAACACCCTTTGAGCTCAGCAGAATTAACAAGAATGGAAAAAACCCAGTACATTAAAAACAGCTAGTCAGCAAGATTTTAAAATGCCTGGAATACTTTAAAAGCCTGGGAGAATAAAAATGGGTTTCTCCTTTAAACTAAATGAAAACAGCATAGGCATCGGGCAGAGGGCTTTCCATAAATGGGCACCACGGCTAAGAGAGAATGAGAGAAACTTCTCTCTAGTTGTCACTGTCCGTCCGCTGATGAGAAGCTGCTTATTCAAACCCCTAGATCTCAAGCCCTTTAGAGATTTAAACAGAATAGACATTCGGCGAAGCTTTTTTAAACCCTGATGTGATCTTTTTGATCCAAATAGGCTGTGCCAGCCAAAATCCTGGCACTTCTGTGCCTGCTGAATTCTATGCCTACTGAAGTTTCAAAAGTATTTTCATAGGCAGCCCCACGTCCATTTTTTCCCCCTGAGCTGTTTCCTACAGTAATGATAAATGTTGACAGAGTTTCCAGACTAATGCAGATTGATTTGTTTCATCTATGATGGGATTGTCTTAAAATTAAATTATTTTGGAGGAATGTTCTGTACGGTTGGCTTGGTGATTAAACATGCTTTGCTCCTTAATCTGTTGGTCATCTTGCTTAGATATATGAAGAGTGCTAAGAATGAGCTTGGAACTCATTGAGAGCAGCAAAAAGATATTCATAGCAAGTAAATGGAGTGAGCATAAACGCCCAGCCTTGAAAGACTGAATTGCTAAAACATGGAGGATTGCTAAAACTGCTAAGCTAACTGAATATGTACACTTAAAAGATGGTAAAAAAAGAGGAAAGGATCAGAGGCAATTCAGGGATACAGTTTCCATTTATTGGCGTTGTAATCATAAAGTATAATTTGGATATTATTAAATGTAGGACATTTCACCTCATTTCTAATATAAAATAAAAGATAGTTTCTGCTTTTGCGAGACCAAGGAATGAAACCTGGGACAGGGTCATGAAAATGAACTGACAGAATTAGCAGCCATGCACGAGCTAAATTCTCAGTGGGTTGTAACCAACTGGTATACATCCGGTGACAGAAAGCTCTTGGATTCAGTAGAACCTTCTGTCAGCAGGACAGGGTTCATGGTGATCTTCCATGATCCCCTCTCAGCCCTCCATTCCACCTCCCATGCTGTTCTGAAAGGTCACCAAACAATCTGGAGTAGCTTTGAGAGGGGTGGGGCAGGAGATCCCTTCAGCCCCTGATCTACTGACAGATGGCGCCATTGGATCAGAGACCCTTCCATTGGCAGAGAGGTCCTGATTGGATACAACCCAGTGATCCCCATGAGTTATATTGAATTAGACAAAATATGTGGGCTTCAGTTTGAGTCACAGCTGATGAGGGCAAAATTTGTTCCAGCCATAACCTTCTACTCATGAGTCCACTCCTTTGCTTTCTCCCATGTAAGTGAACAGCTGCCATGTTGCTACCATGGGAAAAGGTAAAGAACTATATACTTGAAGAACACCATTGCGAGAGCCTAAGCTTGCCAGATCACTGGGGCAGAATGTACAGAGACTGTTCCCCTCAATAGTCTATTAACATATGAGCTTTCTCTGCCTACTCTTGTGGGGAAGGGCATTTTGTGACTCATATAAAATAATGAAACACCCATGGTATTTCAAGGTGAGCTGGAGAAATCTCCAGTTCTTGTCGGTCCCAATTTAAGTTATTAAATTGTTTAATATCTTTTTGCTTCAACTTCTACCTCCCCTTGGTATTCCACTTCCCAGCTTCTCCCCCTGATCACTCTGCATTTCCAGTCACTACTGGGAAAAGAGAATAATATTGGAAATAGATTGCTCCCCTGGCAATTCCACTACCAAAATTGTCATAACAAAACTTCTGTCTTTTGAAACATTCTCTAGTGTGACAAAAGAGAATGTTGGAATGGCTGTGTGGACACCATACATTTAAAGCACATGATTTACGTCAAATAATCCTGGGAATTGTCATTTACCCCTCTCAGAGAGCTGCAATTCCTAGCATCCTTTGCATATTATAGTTCCCAGGATTTTTTGGGGGAAGCCATATGCTTTAAATGTATGGTGTGTATGCAGTCCTAGAGAAACAGATAGGCAAATGTTTATTACTGGATAGGCTACTTGTGTCCATGACAGACATTGGACCATGGTCTACAAGTGAGAGAGCATTACAATTGAGTCTCTCCTCCCCACCCCCACCAGTGCCAAACACAGTGACCTCTTGCTTAGAGGCTGTGTGTTCAAGTCCCATGCAAAGGGAGCTTTCAGGAAAGGCCTTTATCTTAGTAGTAGAGTACATGCTTTACATGCAAAAAGTCCCATGTTCAATCCTTAGCATCCTTGGGAAGCATCCTTGTCTGATTTCTTGGACAGCTTCCAGCCAGTACTGAGCTCGATGGACCAATGGTCTGGTTCAATATAAGGCACCTTCCCCTGTTCCTTCCTATACCCGACACCCATTCATCCCACCCAGGAGACCATGGAGTGGCTCCAGTTCTGAAGCTCATCTGCCCTCATTAGCAGCAACAGCAAATGACTTGGATGCTGAACTATTGGGCAGGGAAGACCTCATCACATGCAGTTTGCTGGTTGCTCATAATGTGTGCTCTTTTGTGTCTGTATTCAGGTGTACCAGCACACAATTTCACTGCCAACCTGACAGCACAGTGCCATGCAGCACCACTGTATAAGTTTGAATCAAATGATTCACCTAGTTCTAGGTAAAGGAATCCAATTAATCAGTGGAAATGCCCCATTTCTTCGCGGGTTTTGTACTCAATTGTGCTAAGTCTACCACTGGCACACAGCTAGCCCACTTCCCAAGCTCCTTTATTCCCTTAAACATTATTTTTATTTGATTCCCCTTTTGATCCTAAGGAATTTGCTTACTATTACCTGCCAGAGAATATGTCCTTGTGCAAATTCCTCCTGACAGCAATATGCAAACTCTTATTATGCTAAAGAAGAGGTAGTTCCCTATAGCCATATATGTCTTCTGTGCAAATGTGCTTACTGACCTTCAGGATCATCCACATAATAGTGCACAAATTATTTGGGCAGTAGTTTTCTTTGGAATTGGGAGTTTTCGTTTATCTCTCTCCCCCCCTCCCTCCTTAGCCATGCTGTAGGGGAGAATTTTCTCTGCAGAGATCTCACTCTCTTCTGCTCATGATTAAAGTCAGATGGAAAAAGGGACCTTGCATAACTAGTATAAACAGAATATTATTGAGAAAAATGCAGTTGGGAATGGGTTTGCAGGCAATGAAGCGACAAAAGCCACAATCCTGCAAGTACAGCTCTCTTGAATCCCCCAGATGACAGATAATCCACCAAGCTATTCTTTTAGTGGGTCCTAAAATAATGTCTAAATTTGCATCTTGACATATATGTTAGCATAGGCCAATCTGTTTTTTCTTTTGGTGTTCTCAGTTTTGATTATGCATTGATTATGCATCCTGCAGCACAGTGCCCCCACTGCCACTAAAGGCATGGAGTCTTTCTCCCCTCCTCACTCATTGCTCAGCAGTGGTAGTCAAGCAAACCATCCCACCAGCCTTGCAATCTCAACGTGAGCTGCCCCTGGTAAGAGTGCTGTCCTTGCTTCAGCATCATTGTGTTTGCAAGGGAAAAGGCTTGTTTTTATCCATATTTGCCAATCCTAAAGAGGCGTCCTCAGAGCCACTGGTGAGGAGATCATGTCGCAAACTGACTAGGTTTTTGACAATATACTGCTTTGTCTATTGTCACAGATTATGCTCTGAATTTTCATTTGAGAGTTCGCTATTCAGAGCCTGAAATGCAATGCTTGTTGGGTAGCCACAATTTCATATAGACAATCCTCTCTGTAACACATCGTTGTTAGTAACTTACAATCACAGTCTCTGGACCAAACTCCTTGTTTGGGGTGAGTATGTTCATTGAAATCAATTGCATTGACTAACTTAAGTTCATTAATTTCAGTGGGTATACCCTTAGTTGGATACAACCCTGTATTTGTGTGTGTGATGTTGTTGTTTTTTAATCACTGCCAAATTTACCATCCTGAGGCGATAGTTCAACATAATCACTTTGCTAAATCCATCTGTTATAATTCTCCGTATCAGACAAAAGTACAGCTAGCCACATCGTTTAGAAAAAGGCTAAGCTGTTTTACTTGCTAGCAAAGAACTAAAACCACAAGAACCCAGGAGTTGAAATAAGCCTTAAATCGGACCCAGGGCTTTCCTCACATGTTTTGAAATAAGGATGACAGTATGTGGGGTGGGGGGAGAGAGTGATTCCATGACGTGTGACAAATCTGAGCGACGACAGGAAACATGTAAATCACACGTATTATCAGGCCTCATCTGATTGTCTGTACAACATATACAAGTTGAAGGATTAAGTACTGGACGGGCTTTCAGAGCAGGGAAGGTACTGTGTGGGCCTGGTGTGACAACTCTGATTAAGACACTGACAGAGCGCACAAAAAACCCCATTTGTTGGTGTGACATGTCAGATGGATGAAGCATCAGTCTTTGTCCGTGAGAGTTCAGCTTCCTTTCAAAAGGCCGTGCAGATCTGCTGTGGGGGGAACAGGGAGACAAGTAACGCATTTGCTTAATACAAGCAACATGTAAAGCACCTAACAATGAAAATCAAAGTGATTTCTATAGCATTGGTAAAGCGCAGCGAACAATATGATTTAATGCAAGCAGCACTCCCTTTTGCCTCTTACTTCTCCAAAGCAGCTTGCATTATACAGTTAATTCTCCTTCTGCCTATGACTAAATTGTTTAGCTGGCTTTACCTTTGTTTGATATTGAAAAAATAAAATGATGGAAAATTGGAGCCAACAATGTGTTCTGATTATTCCTATGCTATAGAATATTCTCTCAATGTGACAAACCATGTTTATCTCACTAGGGATAAAGAGGGAGGAATTCCGTCTGATTTATATTCATTGATGTGAGCCACTGTTAAACAGCCACATTATTATCAAGCCAAAGACAATACTATATTTTTATTTCACTTTTTCCATAATTATCGGATTTCCATTTTGAAAATTTAACCTAACCACAAGATTGACGTTGGAAAATAAAAATGATTGGGAGAATTAGTTAAAACTATTTTATCCATCTTCTCTCTTCCATGTATTTTTTTATCCCTTCGTTCCTGAGTGCCTAATCTTCTGTGTTCTTAAGAAAATTCCCTAATAGCTCTAGACTGGATATTTCTATAGAAATATGTTGTGAGTAGTGTTGAGACTGTCTTTTAAAAAAATAGCACAAATGAAAGAGACCATTTGCTCTTGATGGAAAATATTAATCGCTTTGTGGAGTCTTGCAATGGCTTTTCAAGCTTTTATTTTAAATTTCTCATAATCGGGAGGAAGAAGGACTGAAAATGAGAAAAGAAAAAGAAAGAAATGCTGTGTAATTAATAGTCTGGTTATAATGCTTGCACAGCCAACAATGAAATACCTAGGAATGGACAGCTGCATCACTGCATCATCATCATCATTTATTACTTAAACTCCACCCATCTGGCCAGGCCTTCCCAGCCACTCTGGGCAGCTCCCAAAAGAATATTAAAAACACGATAAAACATCAAACATTTAAAACTTCCCTAAACAGGGCTGCCTTCAGATAGTTGTTAATTTCCTTGACATCTGATGGGAGGGCGTTCCACAGGGTGGGTGCCACAACCAAGAAGGCCCTCTGCCTGGTTCCCTGTAATGTTGCTTCTCACAGTGAGGGAACCGCCAGAAGGCCTTCGGCGCTGGACCTCAGTGTCCGGGCTGGACGATGGGGGTGGAGATGCTTCTTCAGGTATACTGGGCCGAGTCCGTTTAACTGCATCCATCAAACTCTTGTTGTCAAATAGTCAGATGAAATGACTGGTGGCTCATGACACACAGACATCTGTACCCATTTGTGCTATGTGTACTTGAAAAAGTTGGTTCTTCCTTGCTAGCTAAGCAGCCTGGGACCTAAGACATGTTGAGGGCACCACACTGGTTTCCCGAGCAGCGTATCTCATGTATCATCTGGTTGAGATTTCTACATTGAAGGGGGTTAGATGATATGATCCCTGTGAACCCTTCTAACTCTACAATTCTATGAGTTCAGGATTGATTACATGAGCTATCCTCTTTACTTATTCGTTTTGTGGAAGCAGCTTCTTGCTGAATAGGTTGCCTCATGGAGCTTCACACATGCAAAACTAGATTTTGGCTCTCCAGAAGATTACAGCGTTTGGCAACGCTTTGGGTCCTGTTTCACAACAACCTCCTTACTTTCATCTGATTGTTATTTCTAGGTATTCTTGCCATCCATGGGAACACAGTGGTCTGTCAGTCTCCCTTCCTCATCGTGGGGTACAACAACAGCATAATGATGTGTATCTGGCTACCTCATGTTAATGATGATTAAACTGGTCACTAATTTAGCCTCCTGGTCATTTTAGCCCCACACCCTTCTAGTTTTCAGAGTGGGAAGGGCAGGCAAAATATAATAATGGTATTTTACAGAATATCTTACAAAACTGGGACCCTAAAGTTCATGACTGACCAGAAGTTGATTAGCTGATAAAATTGGCAACCAAGATCTTATAAAGATAGGGTTTAAGATTTATTCATAAAAGCATTATTTCCTATTGGGCTCATCATCTGCTCCACCATAAGGAAGAGACTGGAATCTTTTATTTCCATTTCCAGTTAACCATGGTTTATCAATATGTTCAAACTTTATCAAGAACAAGCTCTTGTTAATCTTAACTATGGTTTATTGAAACGAGCCAACCTCTGGCTTTATGACCCTGGTTTATTTCCTTAAACCATGGTTAAGATTAACCACTGTATAGGACTCAGATGTAATTATAAACTGTGGTTAGGGATGAGAGAGAAATTTGATTCAGTTCGCATTTGAAGGCAAACGTAACTTGCACTTTCTAAAGTGATGCGAAAACTGAAACACAGTCATCCTTAGAAACTGGCACTTCTCCAAATTTTACAATGTAGGTCTTCAGCTAAGTAATATATGCAGAAATACTTATACAACAGTATAGTGTGCTTAAAAATGAAAATAACAATACAAAAATACATTATATCAGGGAAAACTGTTTTGCAAAAATGTGTAAAAGGTAAAGGTAGTTAAAGGGGTCCCATAATGTGGGTTCAATATTAAGTGTGTTTACAGTTTTACATGTTTTATTTTATGGTTTTTATGTTTCCCCCCTTTAATGTAATGATTTTGTTTATTGTGAAAATTAATAAAAAATATTATAAAAAGGACCCCCAGATGGTTAAGTCCAGTCAAAGGCAACTATGGGGTTCATAGAATCATAGAATCATAGAATCATAGAGTTGGAAGAGACCACAAGGGCCATCGAGTCCAACCCCCTGCCAAGCAGGAAACACCATCAGAGCACTCCTGACATATGGTTGTCAAGCCTCTGCTTAAAGACCTCTAAAGAAGGAGACTCCACCACACTCCTTGGCAGCAAATTCCACTGTCGAACAGCTCTTACTGTCAGGAAGTTCTTCCTAATGTTTAGGTGGAATCTTCTTTCTTGTAGTTTGGATCCATTGCTCCGTGTCCGCTTCTCTGGAGCAGCAGAAAACAACCTTTCTCCCTCCTCTATGTGACATCCTTTTATATATTTGAACATGGCTATCATATCACCCCTTAACCTCCTCTTCTGCAGGCTAAACATGCCCAGCTCCCTTAGCCGTTCCTCATAAGGCATCGTTTCCAGGCCTTTGACCATTTTGGTTGCCCTCCTCTGGACACGTTCCAGTTTGTCAGTGTCCCTCTTGAATTGTGGTGCCCAGAACTGGACACAGTACTCCAGGTGTGGTCTGACCAGAGCAGAATACAGTGGCACTATTACTTCCCTTGATCTAGATGCTATACTCCTATTGATGCAGCCCAGAATTGCATTGGCTTTTTTAGCTGCCGCGTCACACTGTTGGCTCATGTCAAGTTTGTGGTCAACCAAGACTCCTAGATCCTTTTCACATGTACTGCTCTCAAGCCAGGTGTCACCCATCTTGTATTTGTGCCTCTCATTTTTTTTGCCCAAGTGCAATACTTTACATTTCTCCCTGTTAAAATTCATCTTGTTTATTTTTGCCCAGTTCTCTAATCTGTCAAGGTTGTTTTGAAGTGTGATCCTGTCCTCTGGGGTGTTAGCCACCCCTCCCAGTTTGGTGTCATCTGCAAATTTGATCAGGATGCCCTTGAGTCCATCATCCAAGTCGTTGATAAAGATGTTGAATAAGACCGGGCCCAAGACAGAACCCTGTGGCACCCCACTAGTCACTCTTCTCCAGGATGAAGAGGAACCATTGATGAGCACCCTTTGGGTTCGGTCAGTCAGCCAGTTACAAATCCACTGAGTGGTAGCATAGTTGCGGCGCTCATTTCGCTTTCAGGCCAAGGGAGCCAGCATTTGTCCACAGACAGCTTTCTGGGTCATGTGGCCAGCAAGACTAAACTGCTTCTGGCACAACGGGATACTGTGACGGAAGCCAGAGTGCACAGAAATGCCATTTATCTTCCTACCACAGCAGTCCCTATTTATCTACTTGCACAAGTGTGCTTTCAAACTGCTAGGTTGGCAGAAGATGGGACAGAGCAACGGGAGCTCACCCCGTCACGGGGATTTGAACTGCTGACCTTCCGATAGGCAAGCCCAAGAGGCTCAGTGGTTTATAGTGTATCGTGGGCTAAATTGCATACCCCCAAAATGCATGCAAAATCCTGCCAATTTTTTTTTAAAAGATGCAAACTCTTGTGAAAATGTAGAGAACTTAAGATTGGGAAAATGACAGAGAAAAACAGAAATTGAAAGATTGGCCAATTTCTGCTTGCAGTTAATGAGAAATCAAATCCGTCTTGCAGCCATGCCAGAGCAGGAGAGGCAGGGTGGAGCATATGAGCCTAAGGTTCATGCCCTGAATATTAAACCATAGTTTGGCACTGTTTCCAAACCAGGCCACTGAGTACAATGGAATTAACTTTGTCTTTTAAAAGAGACATGGACTACACCCTCACTATTGATTGCCTTGATTTTTGTCCCCATGAGCTTCCAATGCATTCATTTATCTCTCACTAGCAAAACTCCGTCTGAATATGTTGGGTTATGCTGAAACTACTGAGCCTGCTGACCCTGTAACAACAAGCACTGATCTGATTTCCTGATCTGAGAGGTCTTGCACCATTTTCTGTCTCATCTCTGATGAGCACTGCTGAGTGACTGTGCCTTTCCCCAACCCTTTTGTATATTATTTACATGGATTGCATATGCATATATCCATGATGTATGGGAAACAAAAACAGGAATATCCCAATAGAATATCACTCCTCAAATTATATAGGAGGACAGGGAAGGGGGGCTTAGCAATTGACCAAAGCAATCCTGTCCTTCCCTTTGTTTCTCTGCCATCGAAAACCATCACTTACGACGTCTCGTTGCTTCTTCATGTTGTACATGAAGTGGCCCGACCAGCTTTCCAGCATACATTAGACTATTGTCTTCTGAAATGCTCTGCCGAAGCCAGCTCTGCACATCACATGGAATGCTTAAGCCGCGCTGGTCTTTGTTTGACATCCAGTTTGTCTGGCATCTGACATTAGCATTGCTAAGTATCAAATTGCTGAGCGCTTACCAATTTGGCTATTGTGCCACCACATCATTCATCCAAATCCACAGCCAAGAGAAGGAAAAGAGGGGGGCAGAGGGGAGAGAGAAGAACACAAAGCAATTTTGTAGTCAAGAAGATGAAAAACACTATGGCATCCCAGGAAGAGTGTCAGGAGTCAGTGGTGTTAGAGTGCAGTCATCATTAGTAGAAGGTCCCTGCGTTCATCTTAGATAGCAGGCCTGCAGAAAGCTACCTAGTGCTGCTGCAAGTCTGGGTAAGGAATATTGAGCTAGATAGACTATCGGTCTGAAGAAGCTATTGTAGCTCTTTACAGAGGCTGCAATATCCTATCCACCTATGTAGTCTAGAGTTAGGCTGAAAGGTCATTTATAGTCATGCTCCAATGGCATGATTGGCCAACCAGACCTGCCTCACATTAAGACAAGGCATACTTAGAATCAGCCAAATTGACAGACATAATAAGACAAAAACCAAAAAGTGAAGTAAAAAAAAGAATGGGAGTGCCTAAATGAATACCTCAAAAGTCAAGGTTTGAGGACAGAAATCTGGCTGAGTCTGGAATAACCTTGTGAAGTGAAAGGATAAGAAAGAGGGATTTCATAGAATCATAGAATCCTAGAGTTGGAAGAGACCACAAGGGCCATCGAGTCCAACCCCCTGCCAAGCAGGAAACACCATCAGAGCACTCCTGACATATGGATGTCAAGCCTCTGCTTAAAGACCTCCAAAAAAGGAGACTCCACCACACTCCTTGGCAGCAAATTCCACTGTCGAACAGCTCTTACTGTCAGGAAGTTCTTCCTAATGTTTAGGTGGAATCTTCTTTCTTGTAGTTTGGATCCATTGCTCCGTGTCCGCTTCTCTGGAGCAGCAGAAAACAACCTTTCTCCCTCCTCTATGTGACATCCTTTTATATATTGGAACATGGCTATTATATCACCCCTTAACCTCCTCTTCTCCAGGCTAAAAAAGCCCAGCTCCCTTAGCCGTTCCTCATAAGGCATCATTTCCAGGCCTTTGACCATTTTGGTTGCCCTCCTCTGGACACGTTCCAGTTTGTCAGGGTCCTTCTTGAACTGTGGTGCCCAGAACTGGACACAGTACTCCAGGTGAGGTCTGACCAGAGCAGAATACAGTGGCACTATTACTTCCCTTGATCTAGATGCTATACTCCTATTGATGCAGCCCAGAATTGCATTGGCTTTTTTAGCTGCCACGTCACACTGTTGGCTCATTTATATCTAGATGTTAGGATAGAGAGGATAAGGAAAACAGGAAAACAGGAAGACACAATGAGAGATAAAGGAGGTGCTGCGGGATTGGTGGAAGTCAATGTTTTGTTGTTGTTCTTTAGTGTTTATATTATTAACTTGTAAGATATGGATTTGTTTTGTTGTTGCTGCTGCTTTTTTAGTTTTTCGAATGTTGGCTTTTGTGTGTTGTGTATTGTTATTTTTTGATATTTTTGATGTTGTTGTGTGGAAAATACTAATCAAATGTATTTAATAAAAAAAAAAGACAAGGCATCTTGTTGATAGCAAAACAATGTTGCAGTGTGTCTTCTCCCCATCAGCCATATATGGGCTACATGTGTGCTTCTGGTTCTGAGATTTCCAATACTGTAGCACAGAACACATACTAGGCTAGCTCACTCGTGTGGCATGGCATCACAGACCCTCCAAGTGTCCCTATTCTCCAGGGACACTCCCAGATTTATAGAAGGTCTCCTGGTTTCTGATTTGATCCCGGGATGTATTGCTTTTCCTTAGGACGTCCCTATTTTCATTGGAGAAATGTTGGAGGGTATGGTAGGGTATGTTGGAGGGTATGGTAGGACATCCCTATTTTCATCCGAGAAATATTGGAGGATACGGAGTTATGCAACCCCAGAGCCAAGGAGATAAGTAACTATACAACCTTTAGAAGACATCTGAAGGCAGCCCTGTGCAGGGACGTTTTTTAATGTTTAATGTTTATTATGTTTTTATATATATTCGAAGCCGCCCAGAGTGGCTGGGGCAACCCAGTCAGATGGACGGGGTATTATTATTAATAATAATAATGATAATAATAATAGAATTTGTTGTTGTTTAGTCATTTAGTCGTGTCCAACTCTTCGTGACCCCATGGACCAGAGCACGCCAGGCACTCCTGTCTTCCTCTGCCTCCCACAGTTTGATCAAACTCATGGTAGCTTCGAGAACACTGTCCAACCATCTCATCCTCTGTCGTCCCCTTCTCTAGGATGTCCCTATTTTCATTAGGGATATGTTGGAGAGTATGACCTCATGGACACAACTATGTGGGGGAAGCCAAGTCTCAGATGGTGCACTTTAGGTAGCAGCTGGGAAATGCACTGCTGTGTTCCCCAACGCCCACATGATGGACTGGCACATTCATTTCTTCCCCTATATTGTTGCCAGTTTTAGAATACATTTTCAGAGCCCCTGGACAGCTGTTTCCTTCGTGCGGCACTGTCAAGTGGTTGGGGTTTGTGTTGCAGTGGCACACCTCTGTTTTGGCCTTCTGTTAAATAAATTGGCAATTAACAATACAGCAGATCTTGCTGCCCCTCTCTTGGGAGGCTTTTGTAAACACTTAGGGCGCATTGCTTAAAATGGCAGCACCATTTCAAGAGAACTTAAAGAGCATTCAAACGACATGATGTGGTTTTTGTATGAAGAGAAACCAAGTCAGCTCCTTGATGCCAAATGTGAACAGCAGCCGTGAAACCCCTGCAGCCTTTGTAGTTGAATCAAGGTTTAGGGAAATATGTTTTAGGATTAATTTTGTTTTATTTTTAACCTGACTCTGAAATGCCAGAGCTTCAAGAATATCGATTTTATACTGTATACCATAAAAAGCTATCATTCAAGGCAGAATAAAGAGTAAAATCCATTCTGCGGAAAACTAATGCATACATAGAATCACTTCAACACATATTTTAAAGTACATTATGCAATACATTAAAAATAATGATTTTGAGACAAATTAAGCCATAACAGCCTCAAATCAGTTTGCCTACACAGTTAATATGTTGATTAATGTCCTGTTAGAACCAAGACACTCATTTTTATCTCATTATTCAACTCAGTGTTTTCCCAAAGCTATTGAATAAAAATGTAATTATTGCTCTAAATTATGTTATTATTAACTTTCGCATGGTGTTTCTTGATAAACAGCACCACAAATAGTAGAGCCTAGTGGCAGAGAGACAAGAATAAAAACCACATCAATAAACAGAGCCATTTAGAAATATGTATTGGAGGAGGATTCGGGCAAATAAAAAGTAGGCAGGGTTTTCAAGAATATACAAAGACAATATGGGACCAAGTTGCTTAAACACTGGGGTGATGGATCTTACTCTCTCTCTCTTTTTCAATTAAAGTGCAATTGCTGTGGGGGGGGGGGAGATATGTAATGTTGTTTTCTTTTAAGCTGCACACTGGAACTAAGCATTATGGTTGACAGAGCGGCGCCCCACACGCCTCCTCTCTCTCCTGTGAATTTGGCTTTACAAAATGCAGGGATGTGGGAACGTTTTGTGGAAATTCTTGAGCTCCACTACACTCCTTTGGCTGCCGCTGTAGTGGTCATGCTGAGGATATAGGCAATGCAACCATTATGCTATGAGTCAACTTTGCATTTCTAAATATAAGGGGGGTGGTCGAGGAAGTTTAAGGCTGGTGTACATGGTGTTAAGCTACGGGCACCTGTAATGTGTAGCTGTGTCTTGGTTTTTTATGTTATATGGAGAAAGCCATTCATAGCCTCATATTTTCAAAAGTGACCTTACCTAAGCTCCTTCATGCAAGTGCTCCTTTATGTTTTTCCAATACCAAAAGTCTCAAAGGGCCAGTTGTGGGTGACCTTTACCTAAAACAAACACGAGCCCCGGAAAAGCAGGTGTGGGATCTGGTCTGGGGGCCTGGATACTTCATGGAACTCCCGTCCCCCCCCCCCCCAGCCTTGTCAGAGATATTATTATACAATTCATTGTAACAAAGCATCTATGAAGTCTTCAAAGATAACTGTATCAATATTCCACTTGAGTTTTATTCTAACTAAGCGAGCTCTTTTCAGAGTTATGATTTTGACATTGTTATGCAAAACTCTATTTTCATGCATTCATTCCCACAAGAATGGTGCCTGCTCCTAGTAATGTTATCTAATTCAGGACGAAAGAGTGCTGCTGAATTTGGCACTTGTGGTTTCTTTGGTTCTGTGATTAAGAATGATACATTTTAAAAGTGGGCTTTTAAAAAAACGACACTACATTTGCAGCTGACAATTTGAGCTAGCCGAGTTGTTGTGTCCCCCCCCCTCCCTCTCACGGGGTATATGCTCTTGATGTTGGCTGGTTTCCACAACCAGTAAAGTCGGAGTTATTGAATTTAACTTGATTTGATCCCACTAATCAGTAACTTAAATTTCAACTGAAAAAATCAATTCAAATGTTTAGTTACCACAACAACGTAAGTAGCAATGGACACAGGCCTAGCCTATCATCCACTCTTAATTCCTCTTGATTTCAGTGGGAGAGTTAAGCACATATTTCATTTTCTTCCACCGAACAAACTTAAAAACAGTTACCTTTGGCTGAATCATTCCCAGTATGAATTAGCTAAAATAGCTGATAGAAGAAACCTCATAGATATGAGCCGTGGGTATATATAAACTGGAGTAACCATAAACCTTGTGTCATAGCTTCAGTCGCAAGCTAAGGGTGGCAATGGCTCCTGCTTAAAAAAGGACAGTCCTCTGTTTGAAAGAGTCCCTTATTTGAAGGGCTATCTGGTCCAAGAAGAGAGAGCAGGAGGGGCCTTGAAGTTGCCCATCAACAGTTCTAGGGTTGTCATATTTTGAAGAGCAAAAAAGAGGACACATTTGCCAACTTCTACTTTTAACTATGGATCGCTATCACAGCTCTACCCTTGAAAAAGAGGGTGTGTCCTGGAAAAAGAGGACACATGGCAACCCTATGGTAGCAACACCTAGGCAGGCCCCAACGTCACCCTATCATAGCTTTCCCCACTATGGTGAGATACTTGTATTCTTAATGGTTGGCATCCATCTCTCTCAAGAGACAATGGATTGCACCTCCAGGGGTGAAGTCAAACTGCTGTGTTAGCATCACCAAAGTGACCTTGCTGGGGCGCAGGCCTAGGCAGTGTGTATGGAGGTCTTTAATATTCCTTAAAGATGTTCCCGTGTCCATTTCATAATTGTTACTGAGTGGTAAACTATTGTTGGCATCCATCTGTCTCTAGAGGTTGAAGTCAAACCACTACCTTAGCAGCACCAAAGTAACCTCCCCGGGTCACAAGCCTGCGGTGTGTGTATGGAGGTCCTAGCTGCCCAGATGACCTCTTGGCATCATTGATATGGTTCAAAGGAAAGCAGAGCAATACATTTGGCACCAGCTTGGCTGCAGGCGTACAGGGCACCATCCAACCATCTTAGGACTCCACTCTGGATTTGTGTAGAGTTTGCTCCTTAGCCTTTTCTATCTCTCAAAGATGTACTGCCAGGCAATGGAGACTTAGGGTCATAGTGTTCCTTCTCTTAGATGGGCTACCTCCCCAGGTTGACGAGTCACATCCACCCCTCACTTCCCTTTACAACTTGGTCAGAAACTGTCTTCTTGACTGTTGGACCTACTATTGGTCTCATCCGCTCAATCCGTCAGAGCCTTTCTCCGTATACAAGGGAAGTCCCTAACTCTTAGTTACATTATGATAATTAATTTTGCCTTTGAATCTGTATATATAAATTAGGATGTGCAAATTTAATGCAAATCAATATCCTCCGTTGCCCCCTTATTGCGGAAGCCATTCATATAGGCATCACCAAACCACAGTTAACAACAGATCAGCCTCTTTAAAAAAAAGAAAAGAATTTTTTATTTTATTTGAAAATGTGTATTTAAGTCTAGATTTTCAAGATAGCTTACAAAAGAGAACCATAAAACAAATATAAAACAGATCAGAAACAACTGAAATAAAAGCAATTATTGCAGCAACAGTAAAAATACAAAAAGCAGTAGATATAAAATCAATTAATAAGTGACTAACACTTATTCCAGACTGAAAGCATTCTTTATCATCAGTTTACTCATGGTGCAACACTCCTGAGAGCAAAGTTTCAGCAGCAAGACAGCATTCTGTGTTCATCACACATGTAAGAGAAATAGGTAGATTGTACACTTCTGATGTGGGAAGGAGATGGTCTTGTTGTTGTTTACCATTGTGTGTGTGTTTTCCGTGTGGGGCTGTAAGCAGGAGAAAGCATAACATTTTCTTTCTTTTTTTAAGAACAAGGTGCCTCATCCAAAATATATGCAAACGAGAGTCTATCTTTCATATGAATTTGGCAAGAACTTGCACAGACTTTGCAAACCCAAGAAACCAAAGACCTTGCCAAGAGAATTAAATGCAAAGACAAGTGTTACTTGCTGAAATAAGGTGCCTATAGCTAGTCCGTTTGTACTGCCAGGTTTACCAAGGCATAGCAAGATAAATCTATCAAAACAGTTAGAAAAGGAATGTAGTTATTACTTAAACACAGGGACAATGCAGTAGGAGGGAAACTGCAGTTCTGTTAGTGAGTTTAGTATTCTTTGGCAACCTCCATATATATTGCCAGGAATTGTCATGTACTTCAATTCCAGCCCCTCTTTATCCTAGTTAGTATCTCATCTTTTTCATGTTCCAGAAAGCTCAGCTCTTGTTTGTGTCAGTCCCCGGGTCATGCATGCGATGACAGAGACATTCTCTTTTTTCTTGGCAAAATTAGAAATGCTTATCCTGAACATTTTCTAGAGTAGAAAAGGGCTTTATAGGAGTCTTTTCACTATTTCAAAAGCTCTTGGGAAGAGCTTTGGGAAAAGACGTCTGCTGCTTTGCTTAGTTATATATATACACACACATATCTATATATATAGATGATATAGATGTGTATATTATATATATATATATATATATATATATATATATATATATATGCAGGTTTTGGTGTCTTCGGGTGTCTTCCCGTGTAAGAGTCGGGGTGTCTGGGCGACGTTTCGACGTCGCCCAGACACCCCGACTCTTACACGGGAAGACACCCGAAGACACCAAAACCTGCATTCCTGTACCCGTGAAAATCTACGAAAGCATATATATATATATATATATATATATATATATATATATATATACACATACACACACACACACACACACACACATACACACACACACACACACACACACACACACATATATATATATATATATATATATATATATATATATATATATATACTGCAATCCTATTCACATTTACCTAGGAGTAAGACCTGCTGGGGACACGGGTGGCGCTGTGGGTTAAATCACAGAACCTAGGACTTGCCGATCAGGTCAGCGGTTCGAATCCCCACGATGGGGTGAGCTCCTGTTGCTCGGTCCCTGTTCCTGCCAACCTAGCAGTTCGAAAGCACCTCAAAGTGCAAGTAGATAAATAGGTACCGCTCCAGCGGGAAGGTAAACGGCGTTTCCATGTGCTGCTCTGGTTTGCCAGAAGCGGCTTAGTCATGCTGGCCACATTACCCGGAAGCTGTAATCCGGCACCCTCAGCCAATAAAGCGAGATGAGCGCCGCAACCCCAGAGTCGGTCACGACTGGACCTAATGGTCAGGGGTCCCTTTACCCTTTACCTTTTAAAACCTGCTGAACTCTGTCAGTCTTACTTTGGGGGAAATCATTAGTGTTGCATGAACCCTTTGATAAAAATGCCCCAACTCATTGCAAGCGATCAACATCTTGAAAAGCTTGTCTAAAAGCTTGGAGAAGACAACGCTTGTGATGTTGCATTTGGCTATATCTCTTAGCCTTTGCATCCAGAATCTTAGTCAGCTCCCCTTGCTCAGCCACACCCAACTCTTTCTACTCCATCACCAGGCAAGGCCTGCTCTGCTCTGCTCCCAGCAAACAATTTGGCAAGGGAGGAAAGGGAAAGAGCCAGTGTGGTATAGTGGCTAGAATGCTGGACTAGGACCTGCGAGACCAGGGTTCAAATCCCCACTCAGCCACGAAGCTCACTGGATAACCTTGGGCCAGTCACTCATTCTCAGCCTGCCCTGCCCTGTGAGGATAAAATGAGGGGGAGGAGAAGTTTGTACCCCACTTTGAGAGCCTTGGAGGAAAGGTGGGACATATATATTCCATAAACAACTGAAAAGATTTATCATAGATCAAGTTGTGAACTGCCCCGAGATCTTCAGATGAAGGATGGTATACAAATTAAATAAATAAATAGATATTAGGGCTAGGAAGGATCTTTGGTGAAATGGCTTTTGGGAATTCTCCCAGCTGCCTCCTTCTTTCATTGTGTTGTTTAGTCGTTTAGTCGTGTCCGACTCTTCGTGACCCCATGGACCAGAGCACGCCAGGCACTCCTGTCTTCCACAGCCTCCCGCAGTTTGGTCAAACTCATGCTGGTAGCTTCGAGAACACTATCCAACCATCTCGTCCTCTGTCGTCCCCTTCTCCTTGTGCCCTCCATCTTTCCCAACATCAGGGTCTTTTCCAGAGAGTCTTCTCTTCTCATGAGGTGCCAAAGTACTGGAGCCTCAGCTTCAGGATCTGTCCTTCCAGTGAGCACTCAGGGCTGATTTCCTTAAGAATGGATACGTTTGATCTTCTTGCAGTCCGTGGGACTCTCAAGATTCTCCTCCAGCACCGTAATTCAAAAGCATCAATTCTTTGGCGATCAGCCTTCTTTATGGTCCAGCTTTCATAGCATCTGCTTAAGGGCAGGTCTTTTAGAAGGGCTGATCAGCTCACCCATTACATGGGATCCAGAGGTCTTCTGTTAAGGGATGAGTTCTGATTACGAACACAACATCTTCTCGGCACACAACACCCAATAGTGTTGCAGTTTGGAATGTTGCCTTGAATGTAGTTGCATGGATTTCTTAGGATCTGGATCCACCGTTAGTCCTACTCAGTCTAGATTTGTTGAAAAGAATAGGCATGCCTAACGTAGGACTTAGGACCATGACTAACCTAGGACAGTGGGTATAACTTTGTTAGATGCAACTCAATTGAATAGTGCCTGCAACAACATGATGACCACCTACCCTCGCTTGCTGTCAGTCTTCAGCTTTTTCCTTGAGTTGGGCAGGTGCTGAAGTGAAACCGATGCAGAGTTTCTCTAAGCAACCTTGCTATGGGTCAAGCTCAACTCCCATGCCAACCTTCCCTATGCAAGCCAAGTAGGATACTGTGCTTTATCTGGCCTTTTAAAGAAAAAGGAGTAGGGGCAATACAGGACAGTGATCCCATTATCCTACCCTCTCTAGTGGGTATTCCACTGGACTCTTTGCATTTAGCCTTGCAGGCCTTTCCAGGAAAGCAAAAGAAAAAAGTTGTAGTAGAGGAATTGTTTCAGCTGATCATCTGGATAACCCTAACAATACATGGCACAATTCCACAACCCAGATACTTTACGAACCTTTCTAAAGCTGACACTTACGTAGGTGGGCACACTTTTTTGGTTAACAGTATCTAATGTATATGGATGGATGTGTGCAATGGCAAAACATTTAAAGCCCAAAGCCTGTGATCAAGAGAAAAGGAAGTATATGTGAATGATGAATTAGTGAATATAATTATTGAGATACAATGGGACACGATGTAATTAAATAACATCAGAGAAAGAGTAGTAACCCAGACACAGATGATAAGCACTGGATACGGAACTACTCTTGTGAATGGAGGCTTGTCTTTTATCTCCATAAAAGTAGGGAAGCAGGTACTGAGCTATGGAAGAGGAGGAGGAGGAGGAGGAGGAGGAAGAGGAGGTTGTGGTGGTGATGGTGTGAGGGATGCTTAGCTTGATTGAGAAAGGTTAATTACATGTGAAATGAGACTGGGATTCAGACTGTGTTTGCTCTAGATTTTGTGTAATGTTATATCAACACTGGGATTCTCTGTTCATCTATTAGCAAAACCAACCCGTTTTGTTTGGTTTCATTTCAGTGTTGTTTTAATCCCACTGAACATTTATACTGTTATTTTAATTCTGCTAAACATGTGTGGATAGTAAAATACTTCCGGAATTAAACTGCCAACGGGTATGGAAAGTGATCCAGTCCTCATAAAGATTTGATCTGTTAATTAGCCATACCAATTTTATGGATCATTGCCATCCACTTAAAACACATTGTTATATGTTCATAATCTTTGCATAATGAGCCTTTATGGAGTATAGAGGCCAACTTTAGTGCAATGTTCAACAAAGCCTTTTTCCCTCACCTAGTCAATCATAACTACATTCCATAGGGGAAATAAGCAGATAATGATTATTAAAGTATTTTCCCTGCCCTAAATATGGAAGAATTAGACCCTTTGAAAAATTATGGACACCTTTTCCATGTATGGTTTTAAATGCATATGCAGCCCGATCCTATGCTTGTTTACTTGGAAGTAAGTCCCTCTGAGTTCAGTGGGAGCAAGCATTGCATAACGTATTGTTATGCAATTGGGGATGTCAGATACCTATATTTACTGGATCCAGTTAGTGTTAGAACTTAATCAAGGCTTGGGGTGTTAAACTGGAGGTTAGACACTGAAGCCCTGGATTCAGCAAGTGTTAAAATATAAACCAGACTAGCATCCTGGTGAGATAATCACTTGCAGTGATGAACCATTATGAAAACAAAGGAAAAGTGATGTGTCATTAAGAAAGCAAGGAGAGGGGCTCTGTGCCAGACAGCAAATGGGCTGGGCCTCTCCTCCAGCTCTTAGATAGTTAGAAGGACAAAAGCCAGAGCTTAAGAGTTCTGTGATGTGATGGGACCTAGAGGAATAAAAGGTTGCTTGATGGAAAGGGCACAGAGAGAGCCATGGCTGATTTCTTCTTGAATCTAAGGCTGTGGGCTATGGGAGAAGCAAGACCCTCTTGGCGTGCTAATGCTGTGAACCTCTCCATCATAGACTCAGGTTGTAAAAAGGTAAAGGTAAAGGTACCCCTGCCCGTACGGGCCAGTCGTGTCCAACTCTAGGGTTGTGCGCCCATCTCACTTAAGAGGCCGGTGGCCAGCGCTGTCCGGGTCACATGGCCAGCGTGACGAAGCTGCTCTGGCGAACTGGCACCAGAGCAGCACACGGAAATGCCATTTACCTTCCCACTAGAAAGCGGTACCTATTTATCTACTTGCACTTAGGGGTGCTTTCGAACTGCTAGGTGGGCAGGAGCTGGGACCGAACAATGGGAGCTCACCCCGCCGCGGGGATTCAAACCGCCGACCATGTGATGGCAAGTCCTAGGCACTGAGGTTTTACCCACAGCGCCACCTGCGTCCCCAGGTTGTAGATGTGGGTAAATAAGCCATATATAATAAAGCCACTACAGTCCCCACTGTGTCTTATTTCCAAACCCTGGAGTCTTGCACGAAATGTAGATCGGGGCAGCATCAGGGCAGGTCTTTCTTTTCTCCATGCTCATTCTTAAGACCATGGTATTGTCACTGGCCTTCTCTTTTGCAAATCTTCCTATCCCCTGCCATCCCTGCTAAACCACTTCTCAGTACAACTTGATGCTTGTGTATCAGAGTCAAAGCAGCTACGAGAGGCAAGAAGGCTTCCTTCAAAATGCAAAAGTATTGTGCAAACGAGGAGAATGAAAATGAACACAAACTTTGGCAAAACAAAAGACCCAGCATATAGAAAGGGGTGCTCAAGAAGAATTTGAGGAATGCATTGTTGAAAGCACTGAGACTAACAACAAACGTCTTAGTCAGCCATAGTCTGGCTTACCATGTTGTGAGAACTAGATCATAATGCATTGTTGTGATCCTCCTAACAACCCTGTAAAGTAGGTATTGTTATCTCTATACTGCAGAGCAGAGGGTCATGGGAGGGGTGGTGGATCCTGAGAGACAATTCAGACCACGTACTAAATTCATAGCAAAAGGGGGAGACATCCTGATTTGTAGCACAGACTCTTAGACACTATGGTACACCAGCTCACAACTGAATAGAACAATAAACCACCATGTATTAAATATGGCTCTGCTGTCACATGGCAAAATTTAATGGGCAAAGTCATTGTAACTGAGAGTGAGTTTATGGGGCCTGGTTGACATTTCCAGTGGATTTTCTCTATACTGTTTTCATCCAGGCACAAATTTGGACAGACAAACCATGTGATACGAGGACTGGGTTTAGGCATCCTCAGAGTACCACGGGAAGAAGTCACAAGGGAGGAAAACCCACCATGCACCAATGATTGGTTGATCATATCCTAGGGTTGTCATATTTCAAAAAGTAATGGCTGCCTTATCATATCCGAAATACTCTATGTCCAACCCTTTTAGAACAGACTCAAGGATTGGTTGGACTGGAATGAAGTCAACAGTTAAATATGTGCATCCACAATCCATTCCCTCCTGTCCAAGCAGCCATGTTTAGGAGGATCTTCATAGGACTCGGTGAAGCCATTTAGATTCCCTCCCACTGTCATCCCTGAGCAGATTGCTGAATATACTGCAGAATGTCCGATGACTGCCTGCCAGGGGAACCGTGTAGCTGGGGTTGGTGGCAGGTTGGCATGCAGGACAGATGGATTGCTCTGGATTGCTCTGTTACCCATTCAAGGTGTTGGCTAAACATGTTGTGTAAAAAGGGTTCATCCAAGCCAATATTTATTATGCTTTCACTCACAAACGTGCTTCCGTAACTGTGGTTGGTGCCAGCCCCATAGTATTACAAGAGAGGAAGTAAAATCCATTGTCTAGTTCCCATAATATAAGAAAGGACAACCTAAATATGGGTCATCTGCAGGTCAGCCTCCACAATTTTGGTCACTATGTACAATAAGCAGAGAGGAGATAGCATCACATCCATTCTGTGACTGTAGAGGAAATTGCACTGGATGGATTGGGGGGGGGGGATTGAACCAGACCTAAATGAAAGGAGAAGGCAGTACCAATATGGCCTAGAGTAAAATGTGTCCTCTGATCTCAAATGTGGTTGGCTCATGAGTGTGGACAAACACCACAACACGTGGAAATCCCAGAACCATTCTTTCTATCATCTCATCAACTTAAAACAGGGTTGGCTGATAAAACTCCCAGGCTGGCTGGGGAGACTGGAATTTGAGTCCAAGATCTTCTGGAGGGATGCAGTTACACCACTGTTGACTTACAATAAGCTTTTGATAAAGAGGTAGACTTTGAAGCTTAAGATATAAACCAGAATGTGGATGGTTGCATAGTTCTCTTGGCTTAGAAGGCAATCCACCCACCCACCACTAAAGTCTAGAATAGAACTCTTTTGGGAATTTAGCACAATTCTATTACGTACATATATCATCCAATCACAGTCCCAGACTTTCAGTTCTATAGCTTTGTGACATGATACTGTATTAATAGCTACACTAATTAGTGAAAGGTTCACAGCCTCTTTCAGCAAAAGGATTATCAGGCCCTTATTAGAACGATCCAATCCTCTTGGGTCTGCAGAACTGAGCTGGCAATCTCACAAGAATTGATTTCCTTTCTTGAGACACAGGACTTCCTGCTTCCAGTCAGGCCGGAAATGCCAGGAGGACACCTTTGTATTTTAGAGCTTCTGCTTCTGGGCAATTTCAAGAAGCAAAAAGGCAAGGATGAAGGGGAAAGGGAAGTCAAGCCAAATGAAGAGGTGGACTGGAAAGGAGAGCTACCCATAAGGGGGCTTGAAGCAAACAGCGTTTTGTACAGGGAACAACTCCAGTCCTTGTTCAAACCCTCTGACTAGTACTAATGTATGGTACATACAAATTCTAAATGAAATTAAACCAGAAAACTCATTTGCATGCCGATATGAAAACATTGCTTCTCAATAGAGTTGCTTTTGGGGAAACAAAGTTCAACTCAATTGCTGAGTTAAAAATACAGTGGTACCTCAGGTTACATACTTAATTCGTTCCGGAGGTCCGTTCTTAACCTGAAACTGTTCTTAACCTGAAGCACCACTTTAGCTAATGGGGCCTCCTGCTGCCACTGCGCAACCGGAGCACGATTTCTGTTCTCATCCTGAAGCAAAGTTCTTAACCCGAGGTACTATTTCTAGGTTAGCGGAGTCTGTAACCTGAAGCATAAGTAACCTGAAGTGTATGTAACCCAAGGTACCACTGTACTGTATAAGTTATGGGGTGGAACAGAGAGCTTCGCCCTCCTCAGAGCCACTTAAGTTTTCCAGAATCCCATGAACTGGGACTGAGGGCCTAACTACGTATTATGTAAATTGAATGGTTGGCAGCTGAGTTGGGGTTTTAAAAAATAATAATCCTAGGTCTATGTAGGAACTTCCAATGGGAAAGCAGTTTAACTCTTCCCTACCCAGCTGTGACTCTGATGGAAATATCCTCTCCCAGTAATGGTCAATGAAAGGAAAAAAATAACCTCCCATTGCTACCACTGTGAAGTTTCTCTGCAATTGCTAATCGCAATATAGCAAGTGGCTTATATGGGATCACACCTAGGGAGGGAAGAGTTAAGTCCCCTATGTGTATAGGCTATGGTCCCAATGAAAAGTACACCCTTGAACCTAGAATTAAATTCCCAGACCAGTTGTAATACACTCATAAGCAGATGGGATGCAGATCACATCCAGAGCCCGATGAACGCTGAGCACTCTGCAATTTGCCGCAGGTGGTTCCACTGCAGATTTCAGTGAAAGAAATGTGAAGGGAGCATCCCTAATCAAACAAAAGGCAATTTGTCAGTTCCTGCCTCTCCCCATGGGCTCCTGTTGTTTTGTGCTCTCCTCAGATATGGCAGTCTGGTTTGTAACTCAAGTATAGACAGCAAAGGGGGGCGAAGGGGTTCCCCGGAAGGAGGTCTGAATCTCGTTTCTGTAAACTTTTTAAAACAGCTGTACTTTACAGTGCAGCTAGAGAATTCCCAGCCCAATATAAGCTGAAACACTAATGTGTTTCATCGGCATCACCATGACATTTCTTCTGTTAAAAAAAAAAACAAAAGCAAAAAGGGGTACATTAATTCTGCTACACTCCCTGCTCCCTGATTATTACTTAATTAGGCACAAGAAGATTTTTTAAAAAAAAAATATTAAAAAAATAAAGCATGAATCACCCAAGTCTGGTGTTATGCACTGACATTGACTAAGTTAACAATTCAAGGGTCAGTATTTGCAAAAGTAAGGACAAAGCTTACAAGCAATTGGATCCATCTAGCAACAATGTGCACCTTGGGATAATGGACTTAAAACAATTGCAATTAACAGGCTAAGACAAAGGATTAAAATTAAAAATGAATAGTGTGGCGCTTGCAGCTTGCTTGTAAAACAGCATTAAGCCAACTTAATCCATTTTAATTCCGGGGTTGGGGGGGGGGGACCTACCGGCACAAATGAAATAGATTTGGGAGGAGGGTGTCGAGTTCAGCTCCTGCGAAAGTGCGATACATTCACCTGTGACAATTCTTTCTGGAATGATAAAGTAAGGGAAGTCTCTTAAGAACTCTGAGTGACTCTCTGAGGTCCCCAGAGATCAGGTGTCAAAGTTGTCTATCAGATGCCTGAAAAGAAAAAAAGGAAGCATTACGCACTGCTATTGTGAGACAGTTGTCATTGACTGATCAGGCCTTTTAAGCAAGCTTTCACAGTCAATGAAACCACCTGAATAGATGAAAGCCAGACAGCTTCTGACAAACAAGAGACTGTGGAATATTCATTGTGCATCTGTGAGGGAAAGATTAATGTATTAGAAATTAAAATGGGACCAGAACGTATGATCTTGCTCTAACACTTGGCCAGACCTGTGTCACCCATTGCTAGTGCCTGAAGTCGACAGACAATTCTGCCAGGGTAACTGAGAATCATTAAGCATCCTGCTATTGTGCGTGGTGAATAATAAAACTTTCCCCCTATTCTTTGCCTGGAGCTGACAATGAATAATTCTGGAGCTATTTGCAATGTTAACAGCACCTATCTTGCCCATCCATTCCTTTACGATAAGGATGGAAATATGCATTTCAACAGTCTGTACAGATACTGATTCACAGGCATTTCAAAGGACACCTGTCACTCAAGTGAAGGACCTGTCAGTCTTCAATGTATGATGGTGCCAGGAATATGGCCAAAAAGATTATCTATACTTTATTTCCTTTCCCCCTAACTCAGATTATAACACTGTTACATTTGCCATAGACTGACAAGTGATTTACACTCACAACTGTAATGTGTTTAAAGCTAAAGGGGTGGGGAGGCAAGCTATTCTCTTAGCCTTATTCTTCCAGGGTTTACAACGGTGTCAGATGTACTATCGCAAATGTGATCTAGACCATACAGAATGTCATTATGCCAGATATTAGAATCATTTAATCCACTGGCTAACTTAAAAGGTGACATCCGTAACACTTTTTCCTTTCACACCAGAGTCTCCAAACCTCTGGTTTCAAGAAATAATTCAGAAAGCATACTTGTGAAGGGGTCCTTTATGAAACTTCAGTAATAATACATCTAGACCAACTGTTACTATTAAATTGGCCTCCCCCAACCTGACCCCAACCTGTTTTTGGACTACAACTGCCATCAGCCCAGCTAGCACATGCTGGCTGCAGCTGAGGAGATTTGTGGCCCCAAATATCTGGAGGTCACGTGATTGGTGAAGGTTGTATTTACATTGGTACCTCAGGTTACAAACACTTCGGGTTGCAGACTCTGCTAACCCAGAAGTAGTACCTCGGGTTAAGAACTTTACCTCAGGATGAGAACAGAAATTGTGCGGCGGTGGCACAGTGGCAGCGGGAGGCCCCATTAGCTAAAGTGATACCTAAGTTTAAGAACGGACCTCCGGAACGAATTAAGTTCGTAACCAGAGGTACCACTGTAGTTTTGGAGAGGGCAGGGGATGCATGATGAGATGAGATGAATTTCTTCCATCAGATACAAAGAAGTAAACCTGTCATTCTGATGAAAGATAGCTAGCATCCTATATGGGTCAAATATCCCCTTAATTTTGGTATACGTTTGAAGTGAACACATCATTCTTTGTGTCCTGCCCTCCCCCAATCCTTTGACAAGCCTTAAAGATCTCGAGGGCAACTCCATTTACCGTGCCTCATGTGACCTGATATGCTTTCTATGTGGTTCTGACAAAGCTGCCGAAGCAGCTGGGCAGCCAATGGCCTTTCATACAGTGAGGCACACCCTCCAGAGCAGGACTCTCATTGGCCAATTTAAAAGGCAGGAACTGGCGGGAACTCCAGCCAGCTACCTAGGTGGCCAGGGAAATTTCCCCAACAGTCACCTGGCCATGTGCATTCTGGCCGCCCGCTGGTGGTGATTGTGAAGATCTGCAACAACCACACACCCAAAGGAATAGGTAGGCATCCATCATGAAAGCTGGTGACAGGACAAGCATCCATTATGAAAGCTGGTGACAGGACAGGACGCACATCAACCAGTCAGAATGCATTTTAAGGCAGTTCATTGAACCACTTGGGCTTTCTAATTTTCTTATTCTGTTCAAGACTCTTCTAAGATCTTTGTATACACACTTGACTTTCGTATCATGCATCATTCTTCCATGATGGCAAGATAGTGTCTCTGGGATTCCCTGGTGATCTCTCATCGAGGAACTGACCAGATCCAGACCCACTTAGCTTCAGCAAAGTTGCTGTGTGGTGTTCCTTCAAACCAATGCTTTTAGTATGTCAGTTTCTTCATGTAATTTTCCTCTTCAGTTGTATTAACACTGGAATTACAATTACAGTGGTACCTCAGGTTACATACGCTTCAGGTTACAGACTCCGCTAACCCAGAAATAGTGCTTCAGGTTAAGAACTTTGCTTCAGGATGAGAACAGAAATCGTGCTCCGGCAGCGCAGCAGCAGGAGGAGGCCCCATTAGCTAAAGTGGTGCTTCAGGTTAAGAACAGTTTCAGGTTAAGTACGGACCTCCGGAACGAATTAAGTACTTAACCTGAGGTACCACTGTACTGTAATTGCTATTGATACCATTGCTCTCCATTTCCTTGCTGTTGGTGTACTAGATAATGTTAGTATGGAGTGCAACTCTGAGGTATTTCTGCTTCTTGTGCATTGATGGCATGGTTATATATCTGGAAGAAGTGCATAGGCGATAATATTTGTACAGTGGTAACTCGGGTTAAGAACTTAATTCGTTCTGGAGGTCCGTTCTTAACCTGAAACTGTTCTTAACCTGAGGTACCACTTTAGCTAATGGGACCTCCTGCTGCCGCTGCGTGATTTCTGTTCTCATCCTGAAGCAAAGTTCTTAACCTGAGGTACTATTTCTGGGTTAGCAGAGCGTCTGTAACCTGAAGCGTCTGTAACCTGAGGTACCACTGTACCTTGTTAAATGTGGTGTAGCAATGATTGTGTCAGCACCAAAGCAGTCCCCATAAAATGTTGACTGCACCAGTCAAAAAGGCAAAACAAGCTGGTAAGAGTAGGTGATGATGTTGCTGCTGTTTCATTGCTGATCAATTATTACTACCCCTATTGTAAAATCACCAGTGTATGTGGCCCCTGCCCTACAATCCTATGCCTGCTTACTCAGATCTTTAAGATCTTTATTGTTCAATGCAGCTTTAACTGCTAAGCAAAGAAAGTTGTCAGAAAATGGCAAAAGGGCAGAAAAAGCGCCGGAAATTCCCTAGGTGACAACTACAAAGCACAATATCCTGAAAAATAGCAACATAAATTCTGTATCTCAAATTTCATAAATTGTGGGTTAATGAAACGAATCAGAGTGTGATTGCTTAGCAGTAGTTTATATTCAGGACGAGAGCTTTGGTAAGAGAAGAAACAAGATGTAGAGCAATACATAGAAAATGAGTAGGATTCAAATCCCAGCTAAGCTCAAAGTGAAAATGAATTTCTTCCTTTGATACATGTCCCCATTTATGCAGATAACAAAAACGCCAGGTGTGGAGTCTTACATACTCAAACCTGGTTGAAGCTTTTGCCCAGGGATGCCAAAAGGTAAAATACTGAACATCTTATATTTAAAAATGGAGGAGGTAAGAGGTTCAAGCAAGCCTGCCCTGGGCTGTGCGTTTCTATATGTGAAATGTAAAAGAGAGGTACAGAGGTGCTTTATGATCACCCAGTAATTATGCATCGTCTACACATTGGTACTCTGAAGTCTGAGTCTTGAATCTTGACATTAATGAACGATCTCTGGTTGGCCATAGATTTCTGAACTATCTATTCCACATGGAAATACCATTGTTCCTTTTATCTTGGACTTGCTCCTGGACTCAGCCCTGAGGTGGTGGAGAGGAGTGCATTCGCACAGCTAAATCTAGCGCATCAGCTACGCCCATTCCTTGAGATGTCTGATTTGACCACAATAGCACACGCCCTTGTTACACCCATTTTGGATCACAACAGCATGCTCTATGTGGGGCTACCTTTTAATCCCTGGTGCCAACTCCAGGGGGCCGTGAGTGCCTAGGCATCCACAATAATATATTTGTGGGGGCTGCCCTTCCCTGCTGTCTCCATCTCTTCATGTGAAAAAGAAGCTGCCATGTCTGGCTCTGCTTGCTCCTCCACCACCATCACCTCCTGGTCCGTGAGGGCGGAAGGGAAAGAGCCACTGCCACCAGCCGCCTTGTCCACCTCTGCCTCGCCACCACCTCCTGATCTGTGAGGGGGAGGGAGGAAGAAGTGTTGCCGCCACTGCTGTCTGGTGTGTGTGACCTCATACACACCACATGTATTATTATCAGTGGGTTTTTTCTGGGGGAACACAGGGGTACGCATAGCCCTAAACATTTTGTGAATCTTTGTACTTTGTCCATTTACTGTATTTATTTTCCCCGATTTAAACTATAAAATGGTGGTTTTCTTGGGTCAGAATGAGAGGACTCCCTAAACATTTAAAAGAAAAATAATATTAATTGGATTTATATATCGCTCTATACCCAGGTGTCTCAGGGCGGTTCACAGAATAAAATCAAGATATAGAACCACAAAATCCAAAATAAAAATAAAAACAGCCCAACCAAAAAAAAAAAAAAAACCTTTTAAAAGGGCATAGGATGTAAATCAGATCAACCAAAGGCCTGGTTAAAAAGGAACATTTTTGCCTGGCACCTAAAAGTGTATAATGAAGGCGCCAGGTGAACTTCCCTGGGGAGAGCATTCCACAGATGGGGAGCCACTGCAGAGAAGGCCCGTTCTTGTGTTGCCACCCTCCAGACCTCTCGAGGAGGCGGCACACGAAGGAGGGCATGTGCGTGTGATGTCACACTTCTGCGTTACATTGTGGGCACCCACAATCTTTGGCATGAGAGGACGCCTGTGGAAGCCACCAAGTCAGAGGGAACCAGGTTGTGGAAGGTTGGTTTAGTGGCCTGTCCTATTACTCCAACTTTAAGAAGTGCACTTACACCAACACAGTCCTATACATATCTACTAAAAAAGGGGGGGTATTAAGTTCAACAGGGCTTACTCACTGTTTATAGGATCACAGTCTTAAATATTTAGATGAATAGATATGTGGATTAAAATAACAATGGAGAGAGTTCACTCCAACTGTTGCTCCAACTGGAAAACATTAATACAGCGTCTGAAACTCTGAGTCATCTCATCTCACGGTATGTTCTTCATGCCTGTATCTGCCTAGTGGATACAGAAAGAAAGTCAATATTCACATGCTGAGGCTTCTTATTTGCAGAGTCTGCTTGAAAGTTACAATGGGGAGATTGCGGGAGAAACTGCTAAGGCAAGTAATCTGGAAAATACTTGAGATAAATATGAACTGTTTTGCAGGGAGCATTAGAACTAAGAATTTGAAAAATAAGTGCAGGAACATCTTTGCATACATTTTTAAGGGGGAGCCATGTAGCCCAGTCTTGTCTACTCAGCAATTAATGCTGCTGTGCAATTGGGTTTATTCCCAAGTGTGCATAGGATAAGTCTTAGGCATGGTGAGAACTAAACCTGGTAAGATTTGCTTTCAAGAAATTCAAATAAAACCAGGCTACAAATTATTAAAGGCAAATAAATTTCTAAGAGTTGGCTCAATTGGTACTTAGAGAGAGTCTAAAGTGGCTTGGGCAACCCAGCCAGATGGGTTGGGTATAAATAATAAAAATTATTTATTTATTTAATCATCATCATCATTATTAAGTGTATGTTCCTATGAGCAAATTGTAATGGGTAAACTAAGAGCTGGTGGATATTGGCTGCAGCAACCACTAGGATAATTCCTCTGAAGATTTGGACTGAAGTGTCACTAGTATGCAGGTTACTTACAGTATCTTCCACCTCTTTGCTATCTACTCATCTCACAAAGGATGCCTAACTTCTGAAGAAGGAAGTGTTACCCAGATGGATGAGGGTGAGCAAGCTGGAACTGAAGCCATCACATTGGGACATTTGTTTGTTAAGCTTTTGATTTCTCCAGAACTCTTAATCTGCTAGATGGTAAGCAAATATGAAAAGGTATGGGTGGGTGAAGCTATCTCTGTCGGAATTTTGTACAACGAGGCAACTAACATTCAAATGGGGCTGTTTTCATAGCTGATGTATGTACTACACATTAATTGTGAAAATAATGTTCTTTTTTATTTAAAAAATGGGGCTGTATTAGGTGCTATTCAGGTATCGGGCTGCATATCGTTAAAGCAGAAAGATACATACATGTAGCAACCAGCTGTTACCCAGGCTTGTCTGCCATTCTTAAGTGATACACACAAGTTTGGAATTGGACAACCGGAAAACAACAAATTGTTCTTGTATTCACAAAGATAGAGATTAATTTAAGGTCATACTAGTTTTTTGTTTTTTTTAAAAAAAAGAATGGCTGGTTCTTGTTTTTGCATAGAAAGGGGAATCATTATTGTGTGTTTCTGCTTCTTAAGACACCTCTAGGCAACCTGATATCTGAGCAGCATCTAAAACACACACACCCTTTTGAATGTTTGTTGCTTCCTCCATCACTTCATCATAAGCCCTTTACAAAATGCAGACAGAGATGGTCGCACCACCAGCCAAATATATGTATTCTCCTCCCCACCCTTTTTATTTTCCCTTTTGTTTGCCACCTAGCCTGTTGAAGAGCTCTGGAAAGCTTAAAAGCTTGCATATGATTTTGTGACATTTTGGTTGGCTGTATAAAGGGATTGCCCAAATGTGGAATTTTAAACACATTCATCCACTTACACTGTGCTTATTGCCCACCCCTGCTGAAATCTACAAAGTTAGGAGACGTGAATGAAGAATGAAGACTCCGTGAAAACATCAGGGAATAAGATTGTGATAAAGTGAAAATGAATTTGAGATATAGTTTATAACAGGGATATAGAAATCCAGGCACCCACTAGCTACTCGTACCCTAGAAAACGGAATCTGACTTTCTACTACACAAGTCTGGAAGCAGGATTTTTCACCTATATGGCTCCTAAGAAATCTTCTTCCTTGCAAAATTGTTTGCACTCCTGTATATTCCCCTCATTCTTGGAAGTGGAAAGAACTCTAAAATGTGCAAAGCAGCTTTCCCTAAACTCAGACTCTTCCCAGTCTTGCAATTGGCTAATCCCTTTGCCTTCCTGTTACCTCTGTCCAATCACATGGCAAGCTTTGTAACGATATATATGCCGCAGGTTATGAAAACAGCAGGAGTCTTTTCCAGCTGATTTATTCCTCGCAGTGCACGTGGAAATTGATCCTTAAAAAGAGAGAGAAGATGGTACACCTGAAGTTTAATGGAACACTGAAACAAGCCAGCATCCCACTAAATTATCAGGCAAGAGCTAGCGACAGTGTTTTTTTTTTCTTCTAGTGGAAAAGAAAAAAAGGGTGATGCAATTAGAAATGTGTGGGTCTGGGATTTAAAAATATTTAACAATTATTTCCATTTAAAATAATTTTGGAAGAAAAATATTTTATACTTTGGGAAATAGTTTTTGACATTTTGGGGGAGTGGAGAAAGAACAATGGACCGTTTACAGGTCTACACCGTAGATTAATGAATCTAATTGAGTCTGTAGGGAAATGTTTCAGTTTAACTACTGGAACTAATTTATACATTCACTACATCGTAATAAGTCAATTTAAGTTTCTGGAAATAAAACTGGATATCCTGGGTATAGATTTGAACTATAAATTTCTGCAAGAAAGGAGTCGGTGTTCATTATACATTGTAAAATTACCATATGGACCTGTCAACACTTCTTAGCACAGCTTTGTAATAATGTCATTATTGTTTAACATTGTAATGTGCCGACTGAATTAATGCGTATGACAAAATGAATGCCTCCCAACCAGTGGTTTTGAGGGAAGTTTGGAACTATGTATTGTTGTTGTACAGACAAATCTCTCCTTATTTACAAAATCAACACCTACCCTTTGATTGAGCATGATTTGTGTTATTTTGTTTCTCTTCCTGTACCAGCTTGAGACCCTTCCATTTTTGTCTCACAACCAAAAGTCAAATCTGAATAGTTGCCAGACGACCAAAAACATGCACATAATCAAAGTTCTGAATAAATGAGATGCTATTTTCTCATGGCTAACGCACCATCATAAAGCACGGGAAATACCCTATTAACTCAAAATATAACTTCAGATGATTTAGGCTCCAGCAATGGGTGTTTCAACTCTAGCCTTCTCTTTGTCTAGATATGCTTCCTTACACATCAGTCATTGCTAGGACTTCATTGATTGGCTGAAAATGCTGAAAGGTGGGTGCAGGCTGGTTTCTCAGAAATCAAATTAAGGTAATGAAGTTTGCATTTTTTGCATCGTATCTCAAGTTCTACGAGGACTAAAGACTTGCTTATCTTCAGGTGCAGGAAAGCTGAGAAGCCAAGGAATGCTGCTCAACCTACTCACCTAAACCACAAACACCCATAAGTGGGGGGGGGGGGTGTCAGAGTTAAGAATACCACAAAATGTATATTTTCTATGGAAGAAGAAACTTGATGCCTTAAAATCAAACAAACCACAAACACTTGACAGAATGTATCTAGTCAGCAAATAATATTTCACTGACCTGAGCCATGCTGATCAAGGTACGGCTCAGTTCTTTCCAGCTTGGTCTGATATTCACAGCAATCACTAGAAAGTGAGAGAAACACCCTCTAGCCCTCTAAAATAAAAACATCGCCGAGCATGTGTAGCTCAAGTGTCACAACCTTCTAAAATTCACTTTGCCCCAGATTCGTGGTAGCGATGGTGGACCAGGAAGGATAGGGTCTAACTAGTATTTGCTGGTATAAGCTCTGCGTTAGCTTCAGTCAGTTTAATTGCACCACAGAAGTGCCTGCCTCATATATTGTTCAGCCTTGATATAATGGAATGGAAAATGCCCAGCAAATTTTAAAGGAACTATTGGAAAGACTATTCAAGGCAGCAGAGATATGAGATGATCAGAGACCCGCCAAACTTTGAAGCATGGGAAGTCCCAACAAAAAAATTATAATTTAGGCAGAATATTTGGACTATTTGATATGTATTTGTATAATTTGGAACATTTAATGTGATTTGATTGGATTATTAAAATGGGAAACTTAATAAAAATGATTTATTTTTTTTTAAGGAAAATGCCCAGCAAATACAATGGCCAAATGGTGTCACCCATATTCTGGTTAAACTGGTAATGGTAGATATGCTATTGATAGCCTTGAATTTGGGGTACACCAATTGGCCACAAATACCAAGCGCTATACGAAGCATCTTTCTAGAGTCAGGAAGGGTTAATCTGTGGCCCTCCATATTGTGGACTCCCAACTTCCATCAGCCCCAGTCAGCAGCAGCAGAGCATATGCCCGTGCTGCCCAGGGCGAGCGTGCTCCTGGGGGGGGTGGAGGGTGCCCTCCCAGGCACGGGATAGCCATTTGGGTGCAAAGAGCAGTGCGCACGCCCTGCAGCCGGGGCAGAGAGAGACACCCTAAGAGGCAGAGCAAGCCACCGATGGTGGACATTCTGCGCACCGTGCGCCCGCTACTCCCAAGCTTCTCCCAGCTGTCAAAACGAAGGGGGAAGGAGGAATGCTGTCAATGTCACCCCCCTCAGCAAGGACACCCAGGGCAATCCGCCTCCACTGCACCCCCTTTTTCTGCCCCTGCCAGTCGGCATGGTCAATGGGCACGGGTGACGGTAGTTGTAGTCCAACAATATCAGGAAGGGCTCAGCCTCAAAATTTCGTTCACACAACAAGAATACCTTCCCCCACTGAACTGACAAGCAGACTGTTAACATGAGGGGGGGGGCTAAAAAGAGGTTTGTGGTTGGCATAGAAGACCGTCGAATGAAAAGCCTGTCTGGGTCTACTTGCACTGTATCTTTCAAGTCTTGGATTACAGCCAAGATGACTAACTGGACCAACATAACTCAGTTCTCCTCTTGAGGCTGACAAAAAAACCCACTCAAGTCAGCAGACAAATTCCAAATAATTCAACAGGCTTGGGTCCTTTATGAGCATTCTTATTATATGAAAGCACTATTGTGAAATATTTGACATTTCCTTTCATTATTTGCCCTCAACGTTGATTTTAGGATTCTGGCTGTAACTCGCATTGTGGTCAATTATCTTGCAGGAGGATCCGATATGGGAGGACGGCAAGATTTTATATCTTGTGAAAACAAACCAATGTGCTTTGTGTTGACACAAAACTAAAATAATATTAAGTGTTCATTGTATGAAACTCATTAAATACACAGTTAAGGATTAAACGGCTCCTGAAATGCTGTATTTCCATGGGATGTGTGAAGCTGCACACACACCAAAAAAAAACTGGCTGCAGAAGCTTATGGGGGAAAAGTAATCTAAAATGCTTTTTTCACAAATATTGTGTCTTATTATGCTGTCCTTAAATGGTGTGCTCCAGTGTTGTCCCATTTGAGGCTTGGAATTTCAGATAGTCATTCATGACTCTTCTGTAGCCAGTGGCAATTCCTCCAAAAGAATAAGGGGGGAAAGGAAGGAGAGAAGAGGGGGGGAATTGTATCCTAACTTCTGAATATCAAAAGAAAACTTAATATGCTACAACACAAGTATAGAACAAGCCTGCACAACTTTCAACACACCAATTGCTACCTGTGATTCCTGCATTGCAGCGAGTTGGACTAGATGACCCTATGGCCCCTCTTCCAACTCCACAATCCTATGATTCTAAGATGAGCGCAGACCACCAGCACCTATATTGCAGCTGCTTAACAACCCTGCATTTCTTTTACAGTTCTGGGTAGGAATCGAAAACAAGTTTATTATCGTCCGAAAAGGCTACCTTACATGGCTGAGACTAGCTGAATTCAGCTTGGTAGGTAACATCATTTGCGGCTGGTATAGCATAACGTTGATAGTGTCAATGCTGCACAGGGCTCCACCTTGCAAGGTGTTGACCAATTTCTGGGTGGGGGCAAGTGTACTCAAAACTACATTCAATTCCCAGTGAAGCCTGCAGAGTTCGAGAGCACTCATCACTTCTAGATGTTAGGTCGCATAGTGAGTGATCCCGAAAATGCTGACAGCCACAATCATAATTGTAGTGCCTTTACAAATTCTTACAGTGCAGTGATTTCACCTTTATGCAAATGATCATATAACGATGCAGTTTGAATGCTCCCAGCACAGCAGCCAGGTGGAGAGATACCTCTTTCTGAATTCCTCTTTGTTACATCAGAAAATTATGGTAATGTGTACTGCATTCTTAAGGAAATGCTTCCTTTATGGATCTCAGAGCTATTATGGCTAAGGAGCACAGTTCCACAGAGGGCCGGGGGCGGGGTATTTAAACTGAGTGTAGATTTTGGAACCCCAAACAAGATTTTCTCCCAAGGAGTCCTATTCACATAGATTTTATTTTTTAAATGTATTTATAATACACTTTCTGATTAAAAGTCATGGTTGTGGCTAAGAAAGCATTGAAAATGAGATAAAATTGTTGCTTAAAAAACCCAACCACACCTAATTATGTAGACAAATGAATCAGAGCATCAAAAACAGGTAAAAATGTAAATAGAGCCACCTCCAAGATCTCTGGAGTACCTGGGCCTCGTGTCTAAGTGCCAGCGAGGGGAAAAGTTTCCCTTTGGAAAGGATTTTGATCACTTTGGTGCAAGTGGAAAGTTGGGAAAGCACTCCAGCACTGGCAGGAGGATATTAGACATACCGACGCATGGCAAACTCAAGAAACACAGTCTTACTTTGAAGTAAATCTTGTGGAGCTCAATGGCATTTACCCGGTACCAAGGGTGATTAGGATTGTCATCCTAAGACCACATTGCAGTTCTAGGTTTTACACATATTTACTTGGAAGTAACCAATCAAATTGTGGTGCTGGAGGAGACTCTTGAGAGTCCCATGGACTGCAAGAAGATCAAACCTATCCATTCTGAAGGAAATCAGCCCCGAGTGCTCACTGGAAGGACAGATCATGAAGCTGAGGCTCCAATACTTTGGCCACCTCATGAGAAGAGAAGACTCCCTGGAAAAGACCCTGATATTGGGAAAGATGGAGGGCACAAGGAGAAGGGGACGACAGAGGACGAGATGGTTGGATAGTGTCTTTGAAGCCAGAAACATGAGTGTGACCAAACTGCGGGAGGCAGTGGAAGACAGAAGTGCCTGGCGTGCTCTGGTCCATGGGGTCACGAAGAGTCGGACACGACTAAACGACTAAACAACAACAACAACAACCAATCAAAGTAATCCATACAGAGAGAGGGAGCGAGCAGGCGAGCAGGGGAAGAAAGGCTGGGCAGCCAGGTGGACAGACATGCACACACCGCACACTTACATGCGCCTGCCGCAATCGCTATGCTTTCCTTGCTCATCCTGGAGGCAAGCTGGAAACAGAGGGCGGTACCTGGCTGTGGGGAGGCAGCCAGGAGGAGGCGGGTATGCAGGTTGGTGGGGGAAGCCAATATTGAGGGGGCTGTGCTCCCAGATGAAAATTATTGGGGAAGGGGACCAAGGGATCCCAATCTAGATTTGGCACCTATGCCCTCCAGCACTGAAGTGGTAACACTGATTTCACACACCTTCACACAGATCTGGGAAATCTGGAATTTCAAATGTTGTTGACCAGACAAGATTTGCATATTACAAATTTCAGGTGCACTGGATAAAAGAACTGTGAAAAAACAAAAGCAAAGGGGGGTGGGAATGAAGGAGTCCACATTCCAACCAACGGAGGTGTGTTAATTTTGTTTTTCAGTTACATTTGTGCACTCCTACTGAGCACTACCATTTCAGTTGTTACATTTTCCCTAAGCTTTTGCATCTAGAAAAACAAAGGAGGGGGCGATATTATTTAGAAATTTACGTGCCGCCATTTGGCAAAAGGCCACAGGGCATTTTACAGGGTAACAACAACATAAGAGCCTACAACCCAGTAACTTTGCAAACAAACACAACCGTTTCAATACAACTCCTAATGAAAGCAGCAACGTCAAACTAGACATTGGAATCAGACCTTCATGTGCTGAAGAAAGAAAGAAAACATCTGCCAAATGCTCTGCATCATGGAGAGTTATTAGTATATGGATTTAGTTACTGTAGTTAAGTATGTTTTGCTATTCAGGGCATGTCTTACCATCAGGGTTGCTATTAAAAAAGATGCAGAGCCCTCTTGTTACACATCAAGGGGGCACTCATCTGCATATGCCACTTGAAGGGAAGCTCATAGCTGTCGAAAGGCTACTTCTCAATTCCCCAGGTATTTTAAATGACCAAACAACCTGAGCACTGAAACTGATTTCCGAAAAAAAGAAAGAAAAGATGTTACTATTTGCTACTACCTAGTTCTAGATAGAGAGTATTTTTCTCCCATGAAATCTGAATTCATCACAACATAATGGGGAGTCTTTCTTGATGAGTTGGCCACATTTTGTTGGGCAAAGGAGTCTGTGGACTAAGGAAGTGGCTGCATCAATATTAGATTCCCTTCCTTCCCTATATAAGGGTAGATAATTCTATGGAGCATTGCTTTTCTAGGATGAGCAAGCTTTGGTCGTATTCAAGGGTTGTAGTATTCCAGTGGTCCAGTTTAGCTTGCACATTCCTCCCTCTCCTTAGTGTGTGTGTGTGTGTGTGTGTGTGTGTGTGTGTGTGTGTGTGTGATAGGCACCCCAAATGAATTTACAATAATACAAAATGTGTATGAAATTTAATGAACAATGCAAATATAAAATATTAACTCTAACCCCCACTTATGCCAAGTTGTTGGATTGAATGGAGATCTGCCCAACTCTCCCATCTAAGCCAGCCTGCTAGCAGCTGCCCCCAAAAGAATGCTGGGAGCACCATCCTGTTGGTGCTAGCTTCTGCCTTCCACCAACTGGAGGAGGCAAGAGGGAGATCTACTAGTAGTATCTCCATGGGTGGGGGCCAGTGGAATGCCCTAAAACAGGGAATTTCAAGGATGGAGCATGGGGCTGCGCCAGCTATTATGTGATGACATCAGGCTCAAACCAGATCTAATTACTTGTGCAGTCTGGAAACAGCACAGCAATTGCTCTGCATCAGATCCAGTTGTCCTGTCCCGCTCCTTCCACCATGGCTGCAGTTGAGTGGCATGGCTGTGGAGGCAACTCCACAAAGCCCTGCTGATGCAACCTCATCTACCCTCCTTGCAAACCAATTAGAATGTATGCTCACTGAATAGCTAATGTAGTCTGACCTCCCTGCACGCAAATCAGGATGAATGCTCAATAAACCAGTTGTCCTAACGTGATCAAAGCGTGTTCATCCAAAAAGAATGTCATGGAAAGCAGCACAAAATATCTACACCTACACACAAGGATGAACACCAGTAACCACTAGAGGCCTGGCCATCAGTGTTATCCAAATACTGGGGAAAATAAAACACCTCTGCCTGGTACCAGAAAGATGACAAAGTCAGTGCCAGGAGACCTGCCTTGGAGAAGACATTCCACAATCAGGGGGTACCATAGAAAAAGGCTCATTCTCCCATTACCACCCTCCAAATATCTCTTGGACTGGATCTCAGATCTCAGAGTCCAGATAGGTTCATTGAAGAAAGGCAGTCCATGGGGTGTTGGCATCCCAAGCTGTGAAAGCCTTTATAGGTCAGAACCAGCACCTTGAATTGGGCCAGGAAGCAGTGCAGGTGGGCCAGAACTGGAATTTTATGTTCAGACTTGTGAAATCCATTCAGTAATCTGGCTGCCACATTGTACACTAGCTGCAATTTCCAGTTGGGAACAAACTGCAGATTCTTGTTACATCTGAATATTGAAAATGTGGTTTGTTCAAACTAGAATAAAAAAAAACACACACCACAGATTGATCCTGGTTTTACTGAATCATGGTTTGAACAAATCATAGTTTCTCATATTTTGACTCTGGGCAACTCTGGATTGTTCCAGGCCCCAAACAGAATTTCTTTACACATTTTGGAATGGTTTCTAATTTGCTGGGAGCCATCATGAACACTCTGATCACGAAAAGAAGACAGGGTATAGGTTTTCTTAAATAAGTAAATGTTTTGGAGGAAACATGCAGTGACGAGATGTCAGCATGAGGTAAGCAATAATATATTTTCCTGGGTGGGGAGGAAAGAGAGGACTGAGTATTGGAATGGTGTTTTGGCAGCAGTACCATGTCTCTGCATAATATGGTTACTCCTCCAGGAACCCCAAGCCCATCACTCACTGCAATTTGATGACAGTCTTCCATTTAGGCCTTTTATGAGGAAAATATATTTCATTGCAGTTGGCAAAAGAAATGCCCGCTTCCTAATGCAATATCATTTTCTTCTGGAATGAAGCAAGTCTGTACAGTTTAACTGCTAATGTTTACAATTGGATTTGATACTGCAAGATTTCCCTTAGGATGCAGTCTTAAGTAAGGAACAGCCGAATAGCTAAGATTCCGACCTCCGTGAATTAGTGGAATGGGCTAATCCTTGCAAACAGATAAAAATTTAAGATAGGATATTAAGATTTTTATCCAATTGCATAGATCTGTGTAGATCCAGACATATTGTGAGTTTATACAGGCAGCAACTGATAGGAAGAAATTAAATATAAACTCTGTGCCTTCTAATCCAATATCCTTCAGGACATTTTATTTCTAAGCACAGTTCTTTTATTTAACATGGACATATTGGGATTTTTTTTTAATATTATTGTTATTATTATTAGCTGATTTAGCACTAAAGCCCAAATGATAAATCACAAATTAAATGCTAATGTACAGTCATTACCGAAATGTTGAATTCTGTTTTCCATCTACGGTTATAATAGTTAATGTCACCACTTGTATAATCCCGGTGGCACCAGCCTATAAAAAGAAGATGATAAAAGTTTAGAGCATGAACTATAAATTCATCTCTTTCTCTGAAAATGAAAGGCAATTCAAGTTCAGGTAGAATATTTTATTTCACACAAACAACACCGAAAGAAATGTTAAGGATGGTTATATAGGAAGTAGAATGTTCTGCTGTTGTCACTCCACAATTCTAGATGGCATGACAAAGGGCTGAAGTCCCATTAGATTATTCCACCCCCAGCGGCATTTCCAAATGCAAGAAAAATGCACTAGGTGGAAACGATATTTAATTGCATAGAGTTGTAATAGTGCAGTATCCTTGATTGTTATGCTAGGATTAAAAAAGTTAGGAAGCTGCCTTGCGCACCCTGCGTTAGACCACAGTGGCTGGAAGTTAAAGGACAGGCAGAAGGAAGTACTTCTTCACACATCACATAGATAAACTATGGAATTCATAATCGGAAGATGGAGTTATAACACTGGCCACCAACCAACTCAAATAGCTTTAAAGGGGTGGAGGTAGACAAATTCATGGAGGACAAGGATAGCCATGAGTACTGGCCACAATGTCTGTGTACTAGCTCCAGTATTGGAGGCTGTATTCCTCTGAATACTAGTTGCTAGGGATGGGGACGCGGGTGGCGTTGTGGTCTAAACCACTGAGCCTTTTGTGCTTGCCTATTGGAAGGTCAGCGGTTCGAATCCTCATGACAGGGTGAGCTCCTGTTGCTCGGTCCCTGCTCCTGCCAACCTAGCAGTTTGAAAGCACTCCAGTGCAAGTAGAAAAATAGGTACTGCTGTAGCGGGAAGGTAAACGGCATTTGCGTGTGCTCTGGTTTCCATCACAGTGTCCTGTTGTGCCAGAATTGGTTTAGTCATGCTGGCCACATGACCCAGAAAGCTGTCTGTGGACAAATGCCAGCTCCCTTGGCCTGAAAGTGAGATGAGTGCCACAACCCCTTAGTCACCTTTGACTGGACTTAACTGTCCAGGGGTCCTTTACCTTTTTTTACCTAGTTGCTAGGGAGCACAAGTGGGGAGAGTGCTGTTGTGCTCAGGACCTGTTTGTGGGCTTCCCATAGGCATCTGGTTGGCCACTGTGAGAACAGAATGCTGGACTAGGTGAGCAGCGCTCTTCTTCCATTTGTATGACCCACCTTCTGCCTATCGATGATCTACCCACCTTCTACAGATCAATGTTTTTAATTGACACTGTCATAATTCTCCAAATACTCATACTGCTCTCTCCAGCAGACCCTGACATCACACCAACTTTTACTAAAATGTGATTTATCCTCATCACCATTGAAAAACTACACTAGCACAAGATCAGAACTTCATTGGGAACTGAGACAAGTGGGTTACCCTCCTGCTTAAAGGTAAAGGGACCCCTGACCATTAGGTCCAGTCGTGGCCGACTCTGGGGTTGCGCGCTCATCTCGCTTTATTGGCCGAGGGAGCCAGCGTACAGCTTCCAGGTCATGTGGCCAGCATGACTAAGCGGCTTCTGGCGAACCAGAGCAGCACACGGAAATGCCGTTTACCTTCCTGCTGGAGTGGTTCCTATTTATCTACTTGCACTTTGAGGTGCTTTTGAACTGCTAGGTTGGCAGGAGCAGGGACTGAGCAACGGGAGCTCCTCCTGCTTAGGGTAGAACTAAAATCAAAGTGAAATTGGGCAAAGCAAGTCTGTCCTTTTCTAAGGAACTGTCTCGGAACTCAAGAACTCTTCTGGAACAAGACATCACCCCAAATTCCCTATACCATGATATTCACCAGACATTCTTCAATAAGGTGCCTACAGAGTATAGTTTGAGAGGCTTTTGGAAAAGCCCGTCAAACCATACAGTGCATGGGAAGAGCTTAAAATACTAAACAAGTTTCAAAACGGGGGATCAATAGGCAGGCTGACTGAGCAACTCCCTTCAGTTCCAGACAGAGCCCTGAAGGCCAAATTAGGTGTGACACCATTCACACAGTAAGCAATTCTGTGAATAGCATCTCATCTACTTTGGCCCTGAGAATATAAGCAAAGAGACTTCTTTTGGAATACAAACTCACGCCACTCTCTGTGTTCTCTTTGGAAAAGCCTGTTCACATGGGCCGTTATTCTACCAGTCTTTAGTTTATTTTAGGCTTGCCTGTTGCAGACCACTTTCATCTGCTTGGTTCTGTTTCATCCTGGCTCTTGCAGTTTTAATGGGACTGCGATTTTAATTATTTTAAACTGCCATGGGAGGAAGCCTTTTTGTCATGGCCAAAACGGTGGTACAGAACCCCATCACAAGTATAGGGATTTCACTAGCATATCAAGCATATAATGGCTGCACAAATAGGCATGGTGAGAAAATTCAGTCAGTTTTCTGCTCCCATGTTCCCCAACCAAACTAAAATATCCTTCCTAAAAGGGCAAGGAACTGCAGGATATCAACAAACAAAAATGCAAATTTTAAAATGTAAGCAAAAGGACTCCGACATGTGGCTGTGCACAGAAGATGCTGTCTAGATGAGAGCATTGTGTTCAGTGGGGTTCTCTGAGCATTGAGATGCACACATCAAATGAGCACCTAATCCATGAGGTTCCAAAAGTCAAAGGTGATCAGATATGCTCCTGGTCACGTCACTTCTCACCTATATGAGAGGCTGTTATAAAAATGGTTTGTTTTAACGCTGGCAGCTCCCACAGACCAGGTATTTTAGGGTCAGTTCTGGTATTATAGTAAATGCTTTTAATGATTTGATTATCATAAGAATATCGGCTGATTATTTGTTCTGATTGCTCATTAAGGTGTTTTCTCCTGCCTGAGGAAATGTAGAAAGCTCTCTTATACCAGGGCCAGATTCAGATCACTGGTTGATCAATATCAGATATCTCCAGGATATCAGAAAATGGACTTTTCTAGCCCTGCCAGTAATTGAACTGGGATATTTTGCATGCAGAGGATGTACTCTACCAATGAGCTACAGTCCTTCTCTAAAAAAAACCTGATCAGGTAAAACTGATGGGTAAACCAGTAATAATGAAAAGCTGTAACAACTGCAGTTAGTGATAATTTGCAAAACAAAATTTAAAAGGTCCCTGAAAGTAATTTCAAAATCCTTTATCCTGCTATCCACTTTGCATTTACCATGGTTACAAATAATATCTAGTTCCAAATATATATGATTAAGATGGTTGTGACATATGACTACAGAATCTTTATATCATATACTTGTCTGCTCTTGTGAAAGAGTTCTCTGGCATGGTACTGGGCGGGGGGGCGGTTGTGGATTTATGTTCCTTTACAAACCCCTCTTACTCTCCTTAGGAAAAAAAATCTGTTTAAAAAGATTTCTGCATAAATACAATAGCTCCCTCTGCAGGTCTTGGGGAAAAAAATCAATTTAAACCCCATAAAAACATGTATCCATCACTATGGTACTTTTAATTAAAGTAGACGCTAATAATGTGCTATTCATTCCATGCTAATTGCAATTTATTTTCACACAGATTAATGCAATATATGAATGTGATCATTGCTATGAATTTTATTTTGTGTGCTAGCATTGTATTCAAATCCACTTTCATTTTGAGAATGCTAGATCTCCTTAACCACTACTCCACTGACTGTGTTACTTGTGTCAAAATGTGTTGTTCCGGTTACAAAATGTATTTTTCTTAACTCTTTGGCTGCCTGACCATCAGCATGAGTTCATCTCTGGAAACAAAAGGCCCAAGTGTAGTTCCATGTTCATTCCTTTGTATGTCATATGAAAAACAACCTCTTCACCCCTTTATGCTTTGATTTTTGCTCTGAAACAAGAGGACTGAGGATAGTATCTCCTACACCCGACATATCATTAAGTTTTGTTTTGAATCACACACTCGCCCCTGAAATTATTGGTTTTCCTTGCTCCGGTGCCCAAACGTCCAACTGGGGCTACTTTGGACAATACTAACCCAGCCATTAGGGACGCGGGTGGCGCTGTGGGTAAAAGCCTCAGCGCCTAGGGCTTGCCGATCGAAAGGTCGGCGGTTCGAATCCCCGCGGCGGGGTGCGCTCCCGCTGCTCGGTCCCAGCGCCTGCCAACCTAGCAGTTCGAAAGCACCCCCGGGTGCAAGTAGATAAATAGGTACCGCTTACCAGCGGGAAGGTAAACGGCGTTTCCGTGTGCTGCGCTGGCTCGCCAGATGCAGCTTGTCACGCTGGCCACGTGACCTGGAAGTGTCTCCGGACAGCGCTGGCCCCCGGCCTCTTGAGTGAGATGGGCGCACAAACCCCAGAGTCTGTCAAGACTGGCCCGTTCGGGCAGGGGTACCTTTACCTTAACCCAGCCATTGCATAGAGGGAGACATTCTTCCCATCCATTGTGTCACTGTCTCTATCTCTGTTATCCCTGGACATCTACCCAGGGACATCACATCCAAATTATGGACTATGCACACAAAATCCGACATACATAGATCAAAACCACATGGCCCGATAAAATCCGGGAGCTAAGCATTCATTTTTGGCCTGTGAAAATAGGCTTTTACATGCATAGGGCATCAGCTGGATATGCCATCGCCACATAGACAAGTGAAGATTGTGATGGTGGGCACAGTGCGCCAGTGTGCCATGCCACATGATAGACAAGATTGCTGTTATTTGAACTGGCCCTTGGGAAAGTGGCAACAGGAAATAATTTCACAGGTAAAGTATTCTGGAAATTTGAACTAATTCAGTAATGGTTTTTAGGGGGTGGTGGAAATAGCCCTCCTTTCAGTGTGCTCATTGATATTGACACTGTTCTATAGGACCAAGTTGCACAGTAGATTGGCATGGAGTTTGCACCACATGATACCACACGGGTAAGTGAAACTGCACAGTATGAGGGGAGAAAGACCAGTGTGCTATGCAAACAGGCTGCATTGAGCATGGCCATTGACGCATTGCGCAAACAAATGCCCCCTCCCCGCAAAAAGAAGCACAGCACCAAAAAGAGACAGCAAAAGAAGACACAGATTTGCATTAAACTTATATGTGCAGGTATATATGTAGAAATGCAAAATTTGACGTTATCACTTTAAATTGAACAGAAATACAGTATAACGCATCTTACCATAGTGGGGAAGTCAATGATAAGGTGACCGTTGTGCCATTTCAGTTTGCTGCCTAAGTATTTAGTGTTGAGGTAGGCCCCACTCTCCCTTCTTATGGTTCCCAGACTGAACAGCCCCTCACACAGAAGACTCCTTCAATCAGAGGACTCGCCTCTGTAAAATAGGAGAGGAGGTGGTCCCTCTTAGCCATACTTGGCAGCAACCATCTGCCAGCACATATAGATTGCCGCAAAGGTTTTACAATGTGTTGCATTAACTAACGTTTGAAAGGGCACCCAACCGAGGTTCTGTGTATCTGGAGAGGGATGGTGGAAAAAAGAGGGATGCAGATTATTATGAGGCGTTTTAAGTGTTCAGCCCAAGTTACACATTGCTATCTAGGGAAGAACCTTTTTAATTTTACATTTATGTTGTATATTGATTTCCTTTGAAAGTGTTGACAAGGGCTATTACTAGTACCTGTCTAGTTAATACTTAATGGCGGTTATGCTCCTATGTCAAATGGGAACAATCTCACCTTGCACACAACTGAACACATTTCTGCACACATATTACTTGTGCAGGGATGGTTGTTGTTGTTTTTTTAATCTATATGTTCAAACCCAGTTACCATCTACGTCCATCTATGAAAAATGAAAGTCTGCAAGCAAAATCGTTTCTCCATGTTTATGGCAGATTGCACTTCACTATTATTAACTGAGATTTTTCTGGTGGTCTCTCAACATGTTGATGCTGTTTTGTGAGGCTGTTTGCGGAACAGCTCGTGCTGATACTAACATATCTCTGAGGATTTGGAACAAACAAAAAAGCAAAATGTTGGGTCTAAGCCGAGATCACTCATTTGGTTTCAGTTGGGTTTTTTTCTTCCCCAATCAAAAAGCACCTCTATTTTTTATAATGACTTTTGGCACCTCTCTCGTTTTCTTGCAGTGGGAGGGCGGGCATTCATTTCTCACTTCCAATAGGCCAGAAGCCATCCAAGCAAGCCCCAAATGGACAAACACCCAATGATGGATGTGTTCTGCCCCTGAAGTAGCCCATGTGATTGTGGACATGGCTAAGGACATGACTTCCGATTGGCTGGTGAAGAGCGCTTCCCAAGGATGTAAACAGACAGGCTACGCATTCATATCAAGCTCAGTCCAACCAGATCTCCCCCTCAGTATGGCCCCTAGGGACTGCACAGCTCATGCCTGATTTTATTCCCTCCCCCTTTTAATTAAGAAGTATGTAGCCATTTTTGTTAGCGATGCCTGTGAGTGCTCCTGTAGGGAGAGCAAAAGCATGCCAAGATAAACGGAATGTGTTGTAGGTGTTAGGAAGACGAATTAATTCTGGATGAGCCAACCTCAACTTTCAAATTTCCTAACCTCCATCTGGTTAGCTATGCAGCTTTAATATTCTTTTAACAGATGCTTAATTTCCCTACCACCACCTCAAATGTATTTTACACATGTGATTGCGTGCTGCCTCCTGAATCATCCCTCAAAGGGCCTAACTAGTACATATGGGGCTGTGTACACACAGAGCACATGTAAAACGCCATTTCCTCCAAATAATACTGGGAACTGGTTTATTTAGGGTGCTGGGAATTCAACCTCTGTGAGGGGTAAGCTGGAGTTCCCAAGGTTCTTTGGGGGCAAATAATGTGCTTTATACGTTATTTAATTGTATGGTTGTATGCCGCAGGGTCCCAGGCCCCAACGAGCTTAGACAGCTGCCCTTGCTGTTTGCAGGCACACAGTCCCTCCTTCTCTGTCTTCTTGTCATATCAGAGAAGCCCTGGGAAAGTAAGCAGCCCCACCTAACACTCCCCCTTGGTCTCCCCTTATGTTCTTAGAGCAAGCAAGCAGCAAACTGTTTAGGAAATATCTGTTTGTGTTTTCAGATATACATTGAGAGCTCTGTGGTGGAAAAATTGTCCACAAAGGTGCACAAGGGACAAGAAATATGGGCACCAAATATGATTCTGAAGAATCGTAACTTTACTTAATTGAAAGAGTACCACCAGAAACTCATGGACACTTAGGTAAAGGGGTACTTTGGTACATGACTGCTCAGACTTGACTTAAATAGTGACTGTTTTTATCTAAATTGGACCAATGTACTACAGTGAATAACCAGTTTCTTGGGGAAGGGAGTAAATTCTTGTTTTATGTTTTGCTGTTTTATTTGGGGAAACTCTCTCTATATATACAGTGGTACCTTGGGTTACAGACGCTTCAGGTTACAGATGCTTCAGGTTACAGACTCCGCTAACCCAGAAATAGTACCTCGGGTTAAGAACTTTGCTTCAGGATGAGAACAGAAATCGTGCTCCGGCAGCACGGCGGCAGCAGGAGGCCCCATTAGCTAAAGTGGTGCTTCAGGTTAAGAACAGTTTCAGGTTAAGAACGGACCTCCAGAACGAGAGAGAGAAGAGGGATAGAAGGATTAACTATAATCCGTGGTGGATTACATATAGTTTAACCAAAATAAATTATTACCAAATAGCAACAATGTATAAAGCCAATAAAAATGGAATATTCACAACTGAGGGATGCTTAGCCTCTCCTTTGAGACTCCTATTTATTTATCAGCATTATAATGGTGGAACACCAAGATTCTGCTTCATAGGATAGCCTATCAGTAACCCTCATGGCAATGTTCTGTCTCCACTGTTAGAGGCAGCATTCTCCTGAATATCAGTTGCTGGAAACTGCAGGAGGAGAAAGTGCTGTTGCACTCAGGCCCTTGTGGGATTCCCAGAGACACCTGGTTGGCCACAGTGAGAGCAAGATCCTGGGCAAGATCCAGCAGGCACTTTTTACGTGCTTATGTTCATGACACCAAAAGCTCGTATAGGTCAAGGTGCAATGGTAATCCCATATTCTGGCACAGCTTTCTGTTGGAGAACAGGTTCCTGCACATTCAACCATGTACTCAAATAGGGTTCGTGATGCTCCAGGACACATAACGGTAGCATGATGTGTGAAAATACCTTAAGCTCTCCATTGCAAACCTCCACAGAATATCTGAGGAATAAGGGCCCTTGCCAAGCACTACAATATTTCATGTGCTCCTTCTTCATAAAATGATGACAGTATGAGTAGTTGGGTCTAGCAGAGTTATTCCTGCAGTTCACTTGGTGCAGAAACAGCTTTAAAATCGGAAGGTCTTTGACAGCTTAACTTTCCTCCCTCCTCGTCTCCTCCCACCTCCCTTATTATCAGCTGCCACACAAAGAATGAGAGAAGAATGTGATAATGTGTTCCATTATCCTTTCTGTCCAGCTTTTTAGTGGCTGGCAGTATTTGCTCCAGTCTTGCCTCCGAGCCGTATATTTCAATGTCAAGGGGGCTTATGCAATATTTAAGCTTGCATTACACTAAATTAATCTTAACATGAAAAATCTTTTGATTGCATAGGATGTTTTTGTCACTGACTGATTGACTAATTCATTTTATTCATATAGAAAGAGTAAGTCCTGATTTCTGTATATAAGCAGCAAGGATTGGGAATTCCTGTCTGTCTCACACTAGCCAAAATCAAACTACTGATGCTTTGCAAAAAATCATCATCATCATCATTATTTGTTCTATTTTTAAACCATCTTAGGACTTCTTGGAGAGATGTGGGTGGCGCTGTGGTCTAAACCACTGAACCTCTTGGGCTTGCCGATCAGAAGGTTGGTGGTTTGAATCCATGTGATGGAGTGAGCTCCTGTTGCTCGGGCCCAGCTCCTTCCAACCTAGCAGTTTGAAAGCACACCAAAAAGTGCAAGTAGATAAATAGGTACCACTCTGGTGGGAAGGTAAACAGCATTTCCATGCACTGCTTTGGTTTCGGTGTTCCGTTGTGCCAGAAGCGGCTTAGTCATGCTGGCCACATGACTCGGGAAAACTGTCTGTGGACGAACGCCGGCTCCCTCAGCCTGTAAAGCGAGATGAGCACCACAACCCAGAGTCGTCTGTGACTGGACCTAACGGTTAGAGGTACCTTTACCTTTACCTTTAGGACTGCTTGGAGCATATTTGTAAAAACAACAGTTTCAGGGTATATCTGAAAAAAGAATAATTGAGTAATCATAAAGAAGACCTTAGGAATGTCATAAGAGCCCCACTGGATTAAACCAATGACCCACCTAGTCCAGTATCCTGTTCTCACCATAGCCAACTAGATGTTTATGGGATGCTCATAAGCAAGATCTGAGTGCAACTGCACTCTTCCTACTTGCAATTCCAAGCAAATGGTATTCATGGACATACTACCTATGACAGTGGATGTAAAACATAGTCATCAAGGCTAGTAATAATCATAAACAACAATCATTTTTAAAAAGAAACATTACACCATCATATAAGTACTGTAACAGACATCATAATTACCCTGAGCTTGAACAATCAATTTCTTCCAAAAGCCTGGGTGGAAAGATAGGGTTTTGTTTGGGTGCCACTACCAAGAAGGACCTATTCTGTATCACTGCACAAGGGGCTACATTTGCCAGAGGGGCAGTGAGACAGACCTCCCCTGCTGATCTCAGGGCAAGGGCTCGCTGATATACAGAAATATATTCCTTCAAAAATGTGACTGTGTCGCCAGGGATACCAATATGATAGGAGTAGTAATTTCCTGATCAGGAATAGAACAGGTAATCCTGAACAATGACGGAATTGTTGTTTGTTAGGAATGTGAGTGAACTGTATAAAATACCAGTTACAGCAACAATGTGAATCTATTGTGTATTTCACATAGCTCATTGCCTCTACAAGCCTATGTAAATATACTTTCGATTTATTTGAAATTCTGATTATCTACTTTTATGTCCCCAAGGCATTTGGATAATGATTGGAACTGCAAATCTCAGAAGATCATATTTTGATGTAAAATGGGCAATGGCAGAGAAGACAACCGAAGTTTAAATATTATTACCCGGGATTCAGTTTGCTCCAGAGCGGTTTATATTAAATGGGAGTGATATCTTGCTGTTTCAAATGTTGCATTTTATTTTTTATTTTTTTACTGAAGCAACTTCTGCATCCAACAAAGAATGAAACAAACTAACACATAGATCATAATATGTAGCAATAACACAATAGCAAGTGATATGCAAGATTTGAGAAGCTGCAGTGAGTGGCAGTATCCCCACACGCACCGTCATACAGAAAACATGTGTGATTGTTCCGTGTATCAGTCTACATCTGAATCAGATTTTGGCCTTCAGTTAAATTTCTCCTGTGTACAAAATCTGCGACATATTTTGGAAGGTTGTTTACCTGTGATGCAGTTGGACACTTCCTAAAGATAAATTCTGACTAAATTCTAAATAATGTTTCCGAAGTTTGAGGAGTCAGCTCCCATCTGTGTATGGATGCAATTGGATACCAGTTTGAATCGGGGCAAGGGACGGAACCTTTCAAAACCCAAACTGCACTTTGTTTGTTTGTTTGTTTCTTAAAATTCCAGAGCAACAGTGGGTGTGGTGCTGCTAGTATGTAATGTTTGAACCAGCCCTCATTCTTTGGCTATATCTCTGATTGAAAATTGAAATGTTTAGATTTATTAGTCCCTTCAAAGCCAATGAGCTGCAATTACTAGTCATTGATCCTAGCAGTAGGCAGCTAGTTGCTGAAAGCTTTTTCAGTAGAAAGAATTAAATAAGCAACCAAGCTAATACTTCTGGATAAGGATATGCATACCAAAATGCTTTAAAGGACATACAGTGGTACCTCAGGTTACAAACACCTCGGGTTACAAACACTTTGGGTTACAGACTCTGCTAACCTGGGAGTAGTACCTCAGGTTAAGAACTTTACCTCAGGATGAGAACAGAAGTCACATGGCGGCAGTGGGAGGCCCCATTAGCTAAAGTGGTACCTCAGGTTAAGAACGGTTTCAGCTTAAGAACGGACCTCCGGAACGAATTAAGTTTGTAACCAGAGCTACCACTGTTCTTGTTGCAGAAGCCTTGGCTACTAACTCCACATATGAATGGCGCCTCTAGAGCATCAGTTCAGTGAGGCTTAGGTGAGTAGTGAGATGTGCATAGAATGTCCATCTCCCCAGATGCACATCTGTAGCCATTTCAGGGGGGTGGGTGGGTGTAAGTGTAAGGCTATATCCCTTGCTGGATCAAGGAAGTGCTGCTGTTTAACAATGTGGTTGATTGTTCTGCACTTGGGAAGGGAAGGTACAAAATCCTACCCAGGCATTTTTGACAGAAAAGAAATCAGAGTATTTTGCATAAACCAGGACTTTTACCTGAGACTAGTGAAATTTGATTTCCAAGCTTTCTGATTTTAAACGTATATTTCATGATTTGGCTGTACTCCCAACTATAACATGTTTAATTTCATTCCCCTGTTGCTGCTGTTGGGTTGTTTTTTTTTTTTTTGTGGTGCTTGAATATGACTTGCTTTGCACTGAATAATGAAATTTCTTTTTCCCCACCCCCACCCGTGTTCCTTGGTGCCTCGCCTTCCCAGGAAAGGGGGGGGAGTATCCCACCTTATTACTAAATACAGGTCTCCTGCATGGACTAATTTGCTTCCCCAAAACAGTGACCATTGTCAAATGCTTTGCATCACCATGGAAACAGTTGCCTTGGCCATACAAAGATCTGAGTACGCTACAAGACTCAGAGTTTCGGAGGAGTTGGACCCCCTTGTTTAAATCACAGTGGAAAGGTTTTAAGGGTAAATCTCTTATAGTCTTCTTCTTCCTTTTTTTTTTGCAGTCTGAGCATTGCAGCACATTTGTCTTGATATAAGAGAGAACAGGAAACGGCTTTGCTTCCCTCCTCTTCTCACTGCCTCCTCATGCCATCACTCCAAGCACACAGAATCATGAATGCTTGTGCTGCCTCTGCCTCTGCTGCCGTCGCCACCTGACTCAATCAAGTGGAGTGCATTAGATACCCACAGGCTACAAGTGCTGGAGAGGGGGGGGAGGGAGGAAGAACTGACTTGTATGTTAATTAATAGTGTGATACAGTATCTCAGCAGCAGCAGCAGCAGCTAGGCCCTTGGCAAGCTGATTTGCTGCATTCCTTACACGAAGTATACAGTTTTCAATGTGTGGCCAATTCTGTCTCAAAATTTCTCTTGCAAATTTGTAGCACGAACTTTAAAAAAATTGTAGGGTGCGGTCCTTCTCTTCCCACCCCCCACTCCCTTCCCCAAGAAAACAAGGAAAACAAGTGGTTACATAAGCTTCCACAATGAATTAGTTGCTTATAAAGGGAAAGTCTGGGCTCTTGGTAAAGAAAGAAAGGAACAGGCTGTTGATCAAAGTGCATGTTAAAACCAGTGCTTTTTTTTTCTTAAAAAATGTTTAGGGTTACTTTCATTCTGACTCAAGAAAATCACCATTTTATAGTTCAAATCGGGGGGGGGGGAATAAATACAGTAAATGGACAAAAATACAAAGATTCACAAAATATTTAGGGGTATGCGTACCCCTGCGTACCCCCCAGAAAAAAGGACTAGTTAAAACCCTAACACTTATGGAATTGTAATGAAGAATCAAATGACCAGGTAATCAGAAAGACCCCTGAGAGTCTCAGAATAAACCCTTATGAGTTAGAAGGCTGATCTAGATGGACAAATAGTTTGGTTTGCGGTAAGGCAGTTTCCTATTTTCCAGACCTCCAAATATTAGATACCAAAACCTTCCAACCACTTACTCTTAAGTACACTCTTGGAAATCAAGGCAATGTACTGAAGGAGTAAACTGTGCAGTTTCAGGTTCATGCAGTGAAATTGGTCCCTCTGATATCCATGGGTCTGAAGTGGGAATGGGTAACTTGTGTCCCTCCAGTTGTTGCTCCCATCATCCCTGACCATTGGTCAAGTTAGTGAAGGCTGATGGAAGTGGTAGGGCAGCAGAATCTTGAAGGCCACAGGTTAGCTATCCTGGATAGCTTTCCTGTTATATTGTGAGACGACATAGGAACATAGGAATCTGCCTTATACCAAATCAGACCATCAGATCATCTTGCTCAGTGTCCCTACACTGCCTGGCAGCAGATCTCCAGGGTTTCAGGAAGGAGATGCCAGCGATTGAACCTTGGACCTTCTGCATGAAAAGCAGATGGTCTACCGGCCCTTCCCTAGCATATAGGTCTAATTTTATCTTTTAGACTATTATGGTTGGCATATATAGCCTCCTCCCCATCCTTCCTCCGAGTTTAAAAGTCACTGGGGAGAAAGACAGAAATCCAAGCAAAACTGTTTTGCTTTCCTAATTGAGTATCCTTAAGTCACATAGTCTTATAATATGCACACATTTTGTAAAAACAAAACAGCCCCTCACATCACAAATTAACAATGATTATTTATGCCCTCAGAAACCATGTTACCCAGCAGTGTTGTCAAAAGGTCAACCATTGCCTCAAACGGTGTAGAGCGCACAATGACCTAGAAGTACCATTGATAATGACCCTGTGGTTATGAGTCTTGAAGACTTAATCATTTGACATACAAGCAGCCCTAAGGCAGGCATAGCTGGCATTTTGGTTACCGAAACATGCACAGACAATATGCATTTTAAACCATTCTTGTTGTTTCTTTTGAAAGAAAGTGTGCCTGAGATAGCCAGTGGCCTACACAATGTCCTTTATTGTAACTGACTTCTCACTGCTGAAGCTCAGCGAGTTTAAAGAACAGGGCTGCCTACCATGCTAAGAATAGGGCTTCGTGTTTATTTAGGCTTTTGGTGCTCGCTCAAAGCACTTTCCATATATTATCTCAGCAATCTTCACAGTGACCCTATAAGTTGGGCCCAACTTGTCAGTCCCATGTTACAGATGATAAGGTTGGGACAGGCTGAGAGGCTGTAACTTGCCACAGGCCACCTACGGAGCTCATAGCTGAAGTGAAATTTGGGCGGCCACTTCTAATTTTCAACAGCAACAACAAAAAGAAGAGGAAATACTTCATATGCTAGATTTTAGGTATAGCTGCAGATTGAGAAATAGTTACTATTGTCTAAATAAAAATACATATCCCCAGAGCTATTTTTCTAGAACAAGAGGTGCTGGAACTCACCATGAACACCTCCCTTGTTCTCTTATAGTGGCAACGGTGCCCACCTGGGAGGTGCCAGAACTGAGTTCTGGCTGAAAAAATGCCCTGTGTATCTGCTGTGATCTGAGTGACTTTTCAGTCTGCTGTCCAAATGCTGACTGTTGATGGACAACTTCAAGACTCCTGCTCTTCCTCCGTAAGCTTGGGCTGACAATGGAGGACCCTCCTTTTCCAAGGAGGACACAAGACCACCTGAGGCAATATGTGAACCAAAGACGGCTCATTGCATATGTCCTGTACTACCAAACCGCAACACTCCGTTTCTTAGCTGCACGCAGTACTACAGATTGCTCCATAGGGAAATGTATGTGAAAAATGCCACACACATGTAATGCAACATCAATGGAGATTTCTGGGGCTTTGGGGTGGGTGGGGACTAACTCATATCAAAAGCTTGAGGGGAATGGGTTGCTAGTGCAAGTTTTTGCATAATGCCAGTTATTAGTGCAGACATACCTGAATTATCCCTTAGTGTGCTTAGAAATCCTCTTAGAGGTTGAGTGATACACCTGCTGCCGTGGTCCTGTGCTGCCAACCACAGCAGAGCTCAGTGGAAGGAGAAGCCTGCCAACCAGCCACGTCTCAGGGGGAGTACTTGCCTGGCGTCAGAGTACATAAACAAGGTCCAGTCCAGGCCTAAGGTCAGGAGTATCTCAGTTCACATAGTCAGACAATCCGGGGGGTCAAGAAAACCGAGGGTCCAAGGCCATGAGAAGCAAGAAGCAGAACGGTCTGGTCAGGAACAATGAATGTTGTTTCAAGAAACTGACAGAGGCTGGAAACCCTGCTTAAGAAAGCTGAAACCAGCTGGTTCTCATCAGGAGCAAGAAGGCCGATCAGCAGTAGCTGGAGTCGCTTCGCCTTCTGCTCCTTCAGGCGGCTGCTCAGCAGGTGAAGCCGACTCCTGGCCCATGACACCTGCTTACAAACATCTCCACAACAAGCTGCCTCCAAAACAGGCACTGCAGCAATTGCTCATGAATAGTGCGTCTAGTTTTTACTGCCTAAGCAGTACTGTGCACCAGTAAAATCTGGACGCATTGCAAAAGGTATGGTTTTGAATTCAGGGTGAAATAAATGTCTCCAACTCATCCCAGTGTAAGTCACACTCACATTTCAACATACTACTTTGGTCTTGAGAATTGACCTTAGAAACCCCATTTGCCCTTTGCACCTACTGGTCTGTTCGGAAGCAATGGGGCCATGCTCTTCGCATAGTGTGTGCACATAGTTTGGGTTATCTCTCTCTCTCTCTCTCTCTCTCTCTCTCTCTCACACACACACACACACACACACACACATATAATTCTGGTTGTGCTCCTATCCCTTAAAAAAAATCTGGTGTGCGCTAGATGATTGTAATTACTGGAAAGCTTGATGGTGAGCATGCAATTTGCATCAGCAGCTACTTGGCTTGTAGTTCTTAAGCACTGACAACTTTGTACAGTAAACTGTCAGAATGTAATGCAATAAGCCATTATCATATTTTGATGGAACTATGACAGCTAAGTTGGGCTCTTACATTTCATGATTTAAAAAAAAAAAAGGTTTTGCTGATTTATCCTTAATACATCACATCACACTACACACATACACAAACAAACAAACAAACAAACAACTGTGCTTTTAAGAAAAATGATTGCTTCTGTTATGGATTTCACGCAGCTAGGAAAACAAACCCGTCTACTTGCCATATGTTCCATTTTAATAAACTATACATTCATTTCGTTCAGCAACTTCAGCCTCTGGCTATCCATTGCCCTGTATATTAGTTTTAAATACACATTGCTTGCAATAACACATATCTGCCTCAAGTTAAGAAATGGTTAGATTTGCTTTATATTTGTGGTCCCATTGAAAACATTTATTCAATCCAAGGGAAAAATAAATGTGCTCCCTCAGCTCTGTCAAGTATAAACTGTTATTGATCCTCTAAATGAAATTTGTCCATGCTGATCGATCAAACACATTATCCCGCACCCACCCACCCCGCAGTCCATTACCAGCAATTGGAAACTCTCAAGCATCAATAGTTGTTTGATGGCACGGGCCTATAAATTGAGCCTATAAGCTTCCAATATCTGAGTTACTCTGCTTTGTTCTTCCCATGCCAAACAGTTCAACCTCTGAATATTTCCCCTTCTGAGAAGAAGGCTATACAAAATTCAATTCAATAAAAACATGGATGATATTTTTGTGTCATATAAGACTCAAGCAGCAGAGCAATGGCCATGGGTCTGGAAAGAAGTTGTTGAGAGAGACCATAGTACTGTTCACACAAAAAGTGTTGCAGACAATCTACTCTTTTGTAATATTTTTCTTTATCTTAGTCAACCTCCTAGAAAAGTGTTAAATAGTGGGTAGACATAGCAGACGACACAGCGATTTCTCCAAAGCAGCTCTTTATTTGTAAGATGGACAGAACTGAACAGCAAACAGCTCAGCCGGCCTGCTTTTATAGGCAGCCGGCTGTCAACATTGTAGCAACAACAACCCAGGGTTTCCCGCCTAAACCAACTGACGTGGACCTGAGTGAAAACTACATACACGATACTCCTGCTGGCCAGGGTGAGAACTTCAATACATAACAAAAAGGGCCAAAGAATTCCTCCCAAATGTTCTCCACCATTTTTTGTAGTAGCCACCATTTTCCTCTCACAATGCCCCAGGACAACTCTGTGTCTGAAGCATTGTGGAGGATACAAAATGGTGGCCAAGCTGCCAACACAGTTGCTGCTGCTGCTACTTGCAATAGCATTTAAAGGGGGGGGGGATATTGTGCTACTGCAACTATTAATGGTGAGCAATCTTTGAGAAACTGTTAGAGAAATGTAGTGAAAGTGCCCCCCAATTTCTCTGCTCATAAACAGAGTGGAGAATTTTAAGGGACCATTTGTGTAAAGCTCTAGTTAAGACTTGATAGACTTTAGGACTCTTCAGCTCTGATGTGGCACTAAAATGAAATACTCCGTATAGATTCAGTGAGTTGAAAGGTGTAAGCCAGATTCCTTAGCATCACTCCCCAATCGGATGCTGAGACATGCTTTGACATCTTTGAGATCGCAATCCATTACATCTGTGCCATTTTATCAGGGGACTGAGTAATATTAGTTATGAAAAATGGCTATGGGTTTGTGTTGAAATGGAAGAGCATCACCCCCATGTACCATTTTGTAAATGAAGTCAGGAAGCTATGCTCAGGAAACCTCAGCTGACTGTGGGCAAACCTACTGGTATGTTCATTTGTTGCTGCTCTTAATTAAAATTAAGGAAATCAAAAATAGATTAGAAGGGTTGTTGCCAGATTTGCTCGTCAGGCTGCAAGGATAAGGGAAAGTTATCGAAATCAATATGCTATTGATTGTGCATGTGAACACGCTGTCTGATACCTTTTATTTTCCTTGAGTACGCTAAAATATATGATGTTTGTGGCCTGTATTATTTTTGATGCTGTGGTCTAACCTTGACATACTAATGGAGCTAAGAGCTGTTGGTCCTTCCACGTAGATTTCAGCTTGCCAAATGAATGCCAGGTTCATTCTTTTAAAATTATTGGTTAATTAATTGCCCTGTGCTGACCATGCTGCTATTTGTCACAGGGGAGAAACATAAAGTTAGAATATTTGCGCCTGTATGTAATAAAATCATGTGGGAAGATTCAATTGCAGATCTCTTGGCATAACACGCCCCTTAGGAACGCCCACAAATCCTTGGATCAGAGCCTCTGCCTGTAGAACAAAGCGAATGCCATCATAGAGTTCGACTATTGTTGCTTTCTTTAAGAACTTCATTTCAGGTAGATGGATAAAACAAAACAAAACAAGGGACTCTTGTCTCAACAGCTAGCTATCATGAAGAACTTCTCTTTTGCTGTCAATAGCTCATATGTTGGTCTTCCGTCTTGCTGATAGGTAATAATTTTCAAAGCAAGCTTAGGGAGCCGTGACTCTTGATTAAAACTAATAAGGGAGGGAGACACGGGTTTTTAAAAATCTCTCAAGAAATTATTACTGACAACTCTCCCTTGAATTCCTATACAGAAGAAGAGCAGTGAGAATTTAAATACTCAGACTGGAGAAACTAATTAATCCAGTCTCCCTCCCCAGCCTTCATACAGGAAGCATGACTATCTACATCATTCAAGATTGCCACTTGCTACTAATGCTGTATATTAGCAGAAATCTGTGCAATACATTTACAATGCACTCATTAAAATCACAGTCTCAACCCCACATATGGGGTACATTCCAGCCAAGCCTAAGTACTGTTTAGGCTTACATTCTTATTAGTGGTGTCTGGTCCATTAGGAAAAATCCAGCACTGCTTCACCAAGCCCAGACTTCACTTCATACTTACAGTCAGTCCAGGGAATGGCGCGGCTGGTCACCTTCCTTCTCCTTAATCTCACTGTTGCCCTTGTAGAACTCAACAGGAAGCAGAATGAAAAGAAAACTAGAATTAGTTTGCCTGTCATTGACTCTGGCTCCCCCTACTGTTGGCCTCCTTGCCTTCCACCCTACCAGACCTAATCTGCAGCAGTCACCTACGCAGAACCCTACGCACACTGAATTGAGAGCAAACCTCTTTGAATACAGTAGGACTTCCTTTCAGAGGAACATCCATAGGGTAGCACTGCCCATTCATTACAGTGTAACTATTTCTGTGCATGCTCAGTTTTTGTTTCCTTTGAAATCAATGGGGCCTAAAATTTTGGTTGGATTAGAAGCAGGTTTGATAGTTTTCACTGAAATGTATATCAGTCTGGAAAAGGGCCATACCCAAAAGCATACTTTCACATATCACTAAGGACCAGACCAGATGTGGCATAGCAGATGCATACAGTATCTCTAATATAATATAATATAATATAATATATAATATAATATAATATTATATTATATAATATTATATTATATTATATTATATTATATTATATTATATTATATTATATTATATTATATTATATTATATTATATTATATTATATTATATTATATTATATTATATTATATTATATTATTATATTATATTATATTATATTATATTATATTATATTATATTATATTATATTATAGACAATACAATACATTATATTATAATAAACTTTTTAAGCCTCAGAGAGCTATAAATATGATCAGAGCAATACCACAGGGGAGATATAAGAGTCTGGCATCCTTTTTCCCCTCAGGTTATTCTTAACAAAATCACACACTAAACTATTGGGAAGAAAAAACTTATGGAAAAAAGTGACCTTGTATACTTACCCCTGAAGACAGAAAAATAGTGGGAGTGGGGTTGGTTTTGATTGGAGAAACTGTCCCGAAAGCAAAGGTTTACGCATCCTTTCCCCCGTGCCACTGCTCTTCAGAATCCCTCACAACTTCTGTCAAAGCTAAAAGGACATGCCTTGTGCTTCATGACTAGTTTAGCCCTGGATAGGCCTCTAGCCCAGTGGTCCTCCGGATGTTGTTGGACTCCAACTCCCATCAGCCCCAGCCAGCATGGCCAATGCTTAGGGGTGATGAGAGATCAGTGACATCTGGAGAGCCATCGCTGCTCTAGAACAAACATGGCGGTAAACCTTCTTGCCCTCAAGATCTGCATAAATAGATACTGCTTCATTAGTAGTGGTTGATGTGGATAGTTCACCCCAGAAAACAGAATCCAGAAAAATCACCTGTAGCCCCATGGCCATCCCACAGGGATACTTGTTTTAATATGATGTCAGTCCATGTCAAAAAACATCCAGCTGGAGCTGACATGTGGAAGTATACTTATTATAGGAAGTAACAGTCATTTAAGTTGCCAATATTTTTTTATCACATGAAATAAAGTAAACTGTTATAAGGCAGGATCACATTCCGATGAAATTCAGAAATAATTAATTACAAGCTACAGTTAGATCTGATTGTGACATCCTAATTAATTAATAGCAAAGTCATGAAGCATCTTCAAGAGGCTCGCCTGAGAGGTTTAACGCTGATGGAACAGCTCCAGTTCTGAGACTAATCAACAAATCTGCAAAGAAAAAATAAAAAAGGTTATATAGCTCAAAATCTGAGGCCACCCAACCAGCTCAGTCAACTAGCACCACTATAAAGAGTATTAATAGTATATCCAAGGCAAGAGCGGTGTGTCCTGTTTCACTGCTTGAAGCGAAACAGGAAGTGCCACTCTGCCACTTCCACCATCTGTGGCACTTCCCCCTGCTGCTTCCACCACTGGTGGAGAAGCGGTGCTGGTATCAGCGCTGATTTCGTGTGCAATCTGGCTTATTTTGGGTGGGATCTCTTACACTCCACAATATCTCGCCTAAAATTAGCCAAAATTGTCACCGATTCTGCTGGTGCTTCTCCCGTGGTGGCAGAGGTGGTGGAGCAGGCAGAGGGCGTCCACGGGGGTGCTGCTTCTACTCCCTGAGGTGGTGGCCTCTGCTCCCCAATGGCTGCACCAGCCCTCTCCAAGTTTCCAACATCAGTGTTGCATCCCAGGGGCCAATTCTTGCATTACTATTATCAGCAAGTTTACTTATATGTCACTCCCCAAATGATGCCCTCAATGGCTCACAAGAACAATAAATAAATCATCCATATATGGGAAAACATAGAAACAGATAATAGCAAGCATATTTTGCCATGTAATATTTATATCCACATTAGCAAGCTAACAAAAACATTCACTTTATAAATAAGGAGAAATAAGAACAGGATGTTTTAATGCCATCATCATCACAGAGGTGTCTATGGAGGGGATATATTCATTGAAAATGTTAACCTTTTTTTCTTAAAAAAAGGGAACTGCGGCACTGGGGAGCTGGCAGGCTGGCGAGCCCCCCTAGATTTAGAGGCCCTAGGCTTCAGCCTACTTAGCCTATACATAAATCCAGCACTGCTACCCGCGTCAACATGAGGTTGGTTTATATGTTGTTGTTTAGTCGTTTAGTCGTGTCCGACTCTTCGTGACCCCATGGACCAGAGCACGCCAGGCACTTCTGTCCTCCACTGCCTCCCGCAGTTTGATCAAACTCATGCTGGTAGCTTCAAGAACACCATCCAACCATCTCATTCTCTGTCGTCCCCTTCTCCTTGTGCCCTCCATCTTTCCCAACATCAGGGTCTTTTCCAGGGAGTCTTCTCTTCTCATGAGGTGGCCAAAGTATTGGAGCCTCAGCTTCACGATCTGTCCTTCCAGTGAGCGCTCAGGGCTGATTTCCTTCAGAATGGAGAGGTTTGATCTTCTTGCAGTCCATGGGACTCTCAAGAGTCTCCTCCAGCACCATAATTCAAAAGCATCAATTCTTCGGCGATCAGCCTTCTTTATGGTCCAGCTCTCACTTCCATACATCACTACTGGGAAAACCATGGCTTTTACTATACGGACCTTTGTTGGCAAGGTGATGTCTCTGCTTTTTAAGATGTTGTCTAGGTTTGCCATCGCCTTTCTCCCAAGGAGCAGGCGTCTTTTAATTTCGTGGCTGCTGTCACCATCTGCACTGATCATGGAGCCCAAGAAAGTAAAATCTCTCACTGCCTCCATTTCTTCCCCTTCTATTTGCCAGGAGGTGATGGGCCCAGTGGCCATGATCTTCGTTTTTTTGATGTTGAGCTTCAGACCATATTTTGCGCTCTCCTCTTTCACCCTCATTAAAAGGTTCTTTAATTCTTCTTCACTTTCTGCCATCAAGGTTGTGTCATCTGCATATCTGAGGTTGTTGATATTTCTTCCGGCAATCTTAATTCCGGCTTGGGATTCATCCAGCCCAGCCTTTTGCATGATGAATTCTGCATATAAGTTAAATAACCAGGGAGACAATATACAGCCTTGCCGTACTCCTTTCCCAATTTGGAACCAATCAGTTGTTCCATATCCAGTTCTAACTGTAGCTTCTTGTCCCACATAGAGATTTCTCAGGAGACAGATGAGGTGATCAGGCACTCCCATTTCTTTAAGAACTTGCCATAGTTTGCTGTGGTCAACACAGTCAAAGGCTTTTGCATAGTCAATGAAGCAGAAGTAGATGTCTTTCTGGAACTCTCTAGCTTTCTCCATTATCCAGCGCATGTTTGCAATTTGGTCTCTGGTTCCTCTGCCTCTTCTAAATCCAGCTTGCACTTCTGGGAGTTCTCGGTCCACATACTGCTTGAGCCTTCCTTGTAGAATTTTAAGCATAACCTTGCTAGCGTGTGAAATGAGTGCAATTGTGCGGTAGTTGGAGCATTCTTTGGCACTGCCTTTCTTTGGGACTGGGATGTAGACTGATCTTCTCCAATCCTCTGGCCACTGCTGAGTTTTCCAAACTTGCTGGCATATTGAGTGTAGCACCTTAACAGCATCATCTTTTAAAATTTTAAACAGTTCAGCTGGAATACCATCACTTCCACTGGCCTTGTTATTTGCAGTGCTTTCTAAGGCCCATTTGACTTCACTCTCCAGGATGTCTGGCTCAAGGTCAGCAACCACACTACCTGGGGTGTATGAGACATCCATCTCTTTCTGGTATAATTCCTCTGTGTATTCTTGCCACCTCTTCTTGGTGTCTTCTGCTTCACTTAGGTCTTTTCTACTTTTGTCCTTTATTATGGTAATCTTTGTACGAAATGTTCCTTTCATATTTCCGATTTTCTTGAACAGATCTCTGGTTCTTCCCATTCTGTTGCTTTCCTCTATTTCTTTGCATTGCTCGTTTAAGAAGGCCTTCTTGTCTCTCCTTGCTATTCTTTGGAAATCTGCATTCAATTTCTTGTATCTTTCATTATCTCCCTCGCATTTTGCTTGCCTTCTCTCCTCCGCTATTTGTAAGGCCTCGTTGGACAGCCACTTTGCTTTCTTGCATTTCTTTTTCATTGGGATGGTTTTAGTTGCTGCCTCTTGTATAATGTTGCGAGCCTCCACCCATAGTTCTTCAGGCACTCTGTCCAGCAAATCTAAATCCTTAAACCTGTTCCTCACTTCCACTGTGTATTCATAAGGGATTTGGTTTAGATTGTATCTTACCTGTCCAGTGGTTTTTCCTACTTTCTTCAGTTTAAGCTTGAATTTTGCTATAAGAAGCTGATGATCTGAGCCACAGTCAGCTCCAGGTCTTGTTTTTGCTGACTGTATAGAGCTTCTCCATCTTTGGCTGCAGAGAATATAATCAATCTGATTTCGATGTTGCCCATCTGGGGATGTCCATGTGTAGAGTCGTCTCTTGTGTTGTTGGAAAAGCGTGTTTGTGATGACCAGCTTGTTCTCTTGGCAGAACTCTATTAGCCTTTGCCCTGCTTCGTTTTGATCTCCAAGGCCAAACTTGCCAGTTGTTCCTTTTATCTCTTGATTCCCTACTTTAGCATTCCAATCCCCTATAATGAGCAGAACATCCTTCTTTGGTGTCACTTCTATAAGGTCTTGTAAGTCTTCATAGAATTGGTCAATTTCAGTTTCTTCAGCACCAGTAGTTGGTGCATAAACTTGGATTACTGTGATGTTAAAAGGTCTGCCTTGGATTCGTATCGAGATCATTCTATCATTTTTGAGACTGCATCCCAGTACAGCTTTCGCCACTCTTTTGTTGACTATGAGGGCCACTCCATTTCTTTTACGAGTTTCTTGCCTACAGTAGTAGATATGATAGTCATCCGAACTGAATTCGCCCATTCCCGTCCATTTTAGCTCACTGATGCCCAGGATGTCAATATTTATTCTCGCCATCTCATTTTTGACCACATCCAACTTACCCAGGTTCATGGTTCTTACATTCCAGGTTCCTATGCAATATTTTTCTTTACAGCATTGGACTTTCCTTTCACTTCCAGGCATATCCGCAACTGAGCGTCCTTTCGGCTTTGGCCCAGCCACTTCATCAGCTCTGGATCTACTTGTACTTGTCCTCTGCTCTTCCCCAGTAGCATGTTGGACACCTTCCGACCTGAGGGGCTCATCTTCCAGCGTCATAACTTTTATATGCCTGTTGTCTTTGTCCATGGAGTTTTCTTGGCAGGGATACTGGAGTGGCTTGCCGGTTCCTACTCCAGGTGGATCACGTTTGGTCAAAACTCTCCACTATGACCTGTTCATCTTGGGTGCCCTGCTCGGCGTAGTTCATAGCTTCTCTGAGTTCTTCAAGCCCCTTCGCCACGGCAAGGCAGTGATCCATGAAGGGGGTTTATATAGGTAAAGGTAAAGGGACCCCTGACCGTTAGGTCCAGTCGTAACCGACTCTGGGGTTGCGGCGCTCATCTTGCTTTACTGGCCAAGGGAGCTGGTGTACAGCTTCCGGGTCATGTGGCCAGCATGACTAAGCCACTTCTGGCGAACCAGAGCAGTGCACGGAAACGGCGTTTACCTTCCCACCGGAGCGGTACCTATTTATCTACTTGCACTTTGATGTGCTTTCGAACTGCTAGGTTGGCAGAGTACGGACTGAGCAATGGGAGCTCACCCTGTTGCGGGGATTCAAACCGCCAACCTTCTGATCGGCAAGTCCTAGGCTCCGTGGTTTAACTCACCACGCCACCCGCGTCCCTCCTTGGTTTATATACCGGGTTTAAATGTGATAATTCTTTGAAGTAACAAGGGGTAGGGAGCCACATATCCCTTCGTCTCTCATGAAGTTTATCACGAGTAATATCACCTTCTCTCCCTTTCATTGTGTGGGACAAAGTCTGACCCATTCAATGTTCATTCTTTGGCCTATTAAACTGGCACTGTTTCACTGTTTTCCTCACATACTTTCTTTTGTTCCAGATTGCTGGCTAACAGCTGCTTTAAAAGAAGAAGTACTTGAGAGAAACATGTTTGCCCGGTGCTGACATTAATGCTTTTGCACTCCTGCATCTCAACAGTCTTCCGGCACTCTTGCGCAGCAGAAAACCAGCAGCCCACCAAATGCCAAACAATGCCTGCTTGCACACAAGACTTCTAAGGGCTTTTATTCTCTCCCTCCCTCTCTCTCACTTTGGGCTTCTAGATAAACAGACTTAATGAGAACAATATATTTTTGAAGACAAAAAAGGGGATAAACGGAATTGGTTTGTACAGTGTTAACATTCTCTTTTAACAAAATGGAAATTCAACGGTATCACATCGGGGCTATCTGATAGTTTGGTAATCAAATGACTAGATTATGAAATCCTGATATTATTAATTATTGTTTTTTATTCAATGGCAAACAAGTTTTTTTAAAAAAATCCTCTTGTATATTTGTACAAAGTTACACACACATATATAGATTTAAAAATGAGTTGGTTGGTTGGTTGGTTGGTTGGTTGGTTGGTTGTTGATGTTTTTTTGCTGTCTTGAATAAAGAAGAAACACCCATTTAAATTATAGTTCAGGTTTTGATGAGATCACAGAGAGAATTGGTGACATGAGAGCTATATGCCTGCATTCCCACCAATAGGGGTACATTGTTTTTTGTCAATAAAATAACTCCCAGTGATAAAGGATGAAGAAGGCATGCAACTTCAGTTTTTCCCCCAAATCAGCTTTCAGTTTTAGACCCCAGGCAGACAGCCTCCAAATCAGTTTGGACCAAAGGAGGCTGTTTACCAAAGTTCTGAATGGTTATGTGCATTGTGGTGTAGAGAGATTCTAGGACTGGGAAAACCCAGGTTCAAATCACCACCTAAAGCTTTCTAGGTGACCTGTGCCAAATGTTCTCTTAGAGACTTAGCCTAACCTACCTCATAGTACTTGTTGTGAGAATAAATCGGGAGGGACAGAAGAATCCCATGAACTTCTTGGAGGAAAGGCAAGATACAAATGAAATGAAATAAATGCAGAACATTTCAGAAGTGGGGAGCTTTGTCCCACATACTAGATTCTGGGAGGAGTATGTTTTATATTCAAAGCTCCTGGCTTTGAATTCCCTAAAGTCAAGTTTTATTGATTTTGATGGAGTTTAAAGTTCCTTCCCTACACTCCTGTTCTGTCGTTAATGGGCAGAAGCGAGCCCATGTGGAACGTAAGTAGAGATTGTATTCATTTATTCATTTATATAGTGCTTACATGCCAATGGCTTCTCAGAGGTTTACAAGTATATAGAGATAGGTAGCAATAATGGTAATGAAATTATGAAAAGGCACTCTATGTGTGTGAAAGGTGATTTTCTTTCAAGTAACCACGGGTGCCCGGCAATAGGGAGAGGGCAGCTAGGGGGGGTAACTATTTGCCTGCCCATCAACCCATAACAATGATGGGTGGCATGTGTGAATCTCGCTCTCCTGTTACCAAAGCCTGCTGGGAGGTTTTTGACATTATGACCTTCACCAATAGTTATAGTTCTTCTCACTGTGAGCAGCTAAATAAATAAACTATAAGCAGATTGAACATGCATTCACTATAAGCACAGATCTCACATTACTATTTGGGGACTACCAATATTCAGAACTGTAACAGCATTGAGAAGCAGCTTGCTCAACCACCCCATAAACTTTTATTGCTTTCAAAGTTCAAGTAACAACATTTCAATTTTTCTAAGAAAAACCTGTCTCTCCCCACCAGATATAATACCATCTGAATATTCCGCATATAACCTCAGTTCATTGCTCATTGTCTATTTAAACCCTTTATGAAACCATAATTATATAAACAGAGAACCTCCCACACTCTTGACTAGCGGAAAAATACACATTAACTCCTGGCATGCGGTGGGTGGATGCTATTAAAAAAAGAAGAAGAAAGGAAAGGAAAAGAGGAAGCTTCAAATCAGGATCGTGTCACATTTAACACACAGTTCCCACCTGCAAAAGGAAGATAGACAGCAAGTGCTCCTCTTTGTATTAACATGGAATAAGTTAATGCTGCGCAGGCCAATGGATTGACAGTTTGGATTGGTAGTTTGCACTACAGTGATGCAAAGAAAAGGGTGTGTGTGTGTGTGTGTGTGTGTGTGTGTGTGTAAGGGAAGTTAAATGCTGAACACATACAAGTTCATGACAGAACAAGTTTGCTTGTTCCCTCTTTCATAAACCCCACTACCTCTCTAGCTCACACCTCAATCACTCCATTCATCTGGTTCGTCACCCATGTTTCATTCTTTTTCTTTCTTTCATTCATTCTCTCTCTGTCTCTCCTTCCATGTGCATACACACATGCACACCACACAAAAAGGACAGTGGCCAGGGTGGTGTGTTTGTGTGTGTGATTTGTCAGATGAGCCAGAGTGGCACTGAGTGATGTGGCTCCCGCGTATGAATCTTAAAATGTGGGGCTCACTTAGATATGATGGTCGCAGGTTCTATGCGTATAACTTTGAGGTTGAAACTGCCCAAATCAGTGAATCAGATGCCAGATCAGAAAAGTTTTATTTCAGGAATCCTTTAAGATAATAAGAATAGCCTTGCTGGATTATGTTTATGATTATGATTAATTGAATTTACCGTATTTTTTGCTCTATAAGACTCACTTTTCCCCTCCTAAAAAGTAAGGAGAAATGTGTGTGCGTCTTATGGAGCGAATGCAGGCTGCTCAGCTATCCCAGAAGCCAGAACAGCAAGAGGGATTGCTGTTTTCACTGCGCAGCGATCCCTCTTGCTGTTCTGGCTTCTGAGATTCAGAATACTTTTTTTCTTGTTTTCCTCCTCCAAAAACTAGGTGCGTCTTGTGGTCTGGTGCATCTTATAGAGTGAAAAATACGGTATATACCGCCCTATACCCAGAGGTCTCAGGGCGGTTCACAGAAAATATAAATCACAATATATAAAATCAGAATAAGAACAATAACCCAATAACCACTGCCCCAAAAAACACATTTTAAAAGGTCATAGGCCTGGTTAAAAAGGAACGTTTCTGCCTAGCGCCTAAAGGTGTATAATGAAGGCGCCAGGTGAACTTCCCTGGGGAGAGCATTCCACAGACAGGGAGCCACTGCAGAGAAGGCCTGTCCTTGTGTTGCTACCCTCCTGACCTCATGAGCAGGAGGCACATGAAGAAGGGCCTCAGAAGATGATCTCAGGGTCTGGGGAGGTTCATATGGAGAGAAGCAGTCCTTGAGGTATTGCAGTCCTGAGCTATTGACCAATGGCCCATCTAGCCCAGTATCCCGTTCTCACAGTGGCCGACCAGATGGCCTGTGGGAAACCCACAAACAAGACCTGAGCACAAGAGCTCTCTCCCCTCCTGTGGTTTCCAGCAACAGGTAGTCAGGACCATGTCTGCCCCTGACTGTAGAGGTAGAGCATAGCGGCTAGTAGCCATTGGTAGCTTTATCCTCCATGAATCGGTCTAATCCTATTCTAAAGCCATCCAAAATGGCGGCCAACACTGACACCATCACTTTGCACCAC